>NC_053498.1:28879245-29179245 GCF_905171775.1 Rana temporaria
TAGAGGGAACCCCTCATTTTTAACAGCGTAATTTTTCAGTTGGTTTGTGCCGATCTGTAAGGCTGCGCTTTATACCATATACCTTTATACTCTGTCCTGTGATTCTGGGACTATATACTCTGTCCTGTGATGCTGAGCTGTATACTCCTGAACTATGAGTGGAAGCAAGTGGAATACAGGGGACGGAGTAGGTGGATTCTATAAAGGGCGTGGATTATGATAAATGGGAGGGGTCAACGTGGAGTGGCGGGGTTTTGCGCCCCCATCCTAAAACTTCACCAGCTGCCACTGATCCCACCTCTATACAGACAAATCCTCCACAATATACAGTTTCCATATGCCTCATAGCTGGTCAGTCAAACACCATACAAAATTCAGACATTCACACACACAGTCACATACAATCAGAATCACACATATACACATCCAATCAATTTCACAAGCGCACAAACAGTCACATACAAATCAAAACTACAAGCATTATTTCAAAAAGACGAAAACTTTGTTCTTTTGCAGAGCAGAGCCCTCCCACGCAGCGGAACATAAGACTACTCTCCCCCATCTGAACCGATGCCCAAAGGGGCTCCATCTACTCAGTCCTGGCCCGCCATGCTGATGTGGCAGTTTGGTGGTGTGCAGAGCATACCGCCATCCTGCCTTGTGCTATAAAGCACACACTTCGTCCTAATGAAATAATCCATCTTTAAATCAATAGTTTCACTCACCATCCCACCGATCTGTCATTCAAGTTAAAGAGACCTCACCAGTTGTTCTCATTCATAGCTCCCAGCCATCACTGACCAGGAGAAGCCTGTTCTTTTATTTATATTGTCAACAAGAGTAACAAATAGGGTTGCCACCTGTCTGGGATTCACCCGGACAGTCCGGTTTTTACATCCTCTGCCTGGGTTTCTGATTGCCTGTCACCCGGACACCAGCCACCTCTTATAACACCCCCATAAAAACGTAATCAGAATTCAGGATCCATAACCTTTTTAGAATGTGACCTATCTTTACATATATGTAACTGTCTTGATGGAAACTGCCCTAATTACAAGGGACTTGTTTCTCTCTGTGGAGGGATACAGAACCTCCTGGCTGCATAAGCCGATGCTCTGCTTCTAGTCCCAGCTACTGGAGCCCTGCCAGGACTGTTCACAGAGAGAGCTGTGAGTGAGTGGGTGGGAAGAGGAAGGAGCTGCACGGTGTGTGAGGGGAGAGCAGGACAGAGAGGGGAGGAGAGAAGCTGGCTGCACATTACCAAATTATTCATGTATGTATTCATCTCACAGTATGTTGTCAAGTGTATTTATGTATGTTTGTGTGTATCTCAGTGTATGTGTATATATGTGTGTGTGTACAGTATATATCTGAGTGTGTGTGTGTGTGTGTGTATGCATGTACCTGAGTGTGTGTATATAGGTATGTATGCATGTTTCTTAGTATATATATCTTAGTGTTTCTTTACAGCATGTGTATATGCATGTATCTGAGTATATATATATGTGCATGTACTGTATGTAATTGAGCATATGTATATATCTGAGTGTGTATGTATATATCTCAGTATCTGTATGTATTTGAGTGTGTATGCATGTTATTAACTGAACATATTTCTATATCTGAGTATGTAATTTACTATATACAATATATATGGAATAGTGTGTTAATTGTTTTTAGGTTTATGTATATATGGGAAGAATTGTTAATTAAAGCGGAGCTCAACCCTAAAGTGGAACCTCCGCTTCTCGGATTCCTCTCCCCCTTCGGTGTCACATTTGGCACCTTTCAGGGGAGATGGGGGGTGCAGATACCTGTCTAAGACAGGTATTTGCACCCACTTCCTGGAATACACACTGTGGGTAGACTGCGGGTAGTGCGTCACTGAACCCCCCCCCTTGCTGGGTTCGGGGAAACACACGGCTCCCAGAACACAGCGGGGACCAGTGAAAGACGCTTAGCACTGATCGCGCATGCGCAGTAGGGAATCTGGAAGTGAAGCCGGAACGCTTCACTTCCTGATTCCCTCACCCATGATGGCGGTGGGGGCAGCAGAGTAACGAGTGATCGCTCGTCTTCTGCTGCTGACGGCGCTGGACTCCTGGACAGGTAAGTGTCCTAATATTAAAAGTCAGCAGCTGCAGTATTTGTAGCTGCTGGATTTTAATATTTTTTTTACAGTGGAGCTCCGCTTTAAGGTTAAGTTCAACTTTTGGGAAAAAAAATTAAAATAAATTTTGCAGGTAAAAAATGTGCAAATATTTTTTTTTCTAAGAAATCTGTGAATAAAAGTCACTGAGACTTGTGGACGCACACTGTCATGTGGAGGGGGGGTTATTGGGGGAGAGGGGGTGGATGCTGAACATGTTATGCCCTAAATACGGGTGCAACATGTAACTTGTTCAGAAGGGTGAACTCAGCCATTCATTTTAGTGACCAGGGGGTAGTAAAACCAGTGCTAGGGGAAGAGGGCTGTGCTGGGAGATAGAATTTGGTGGGAAAAGGATTTGTGCTAGGAGTAGGAATTTGGGCTTAGAGGAAGGACTGGATGGAGAGGATTTGTGCTGGGGAGGGGGCATTTGTAGGGGAAGGGCTTGTGCTAGAAGGGGGATTTTGGATTTTGGGGGGAAGGATTTGTCCCAAGGTTGATTTTGGGTGGGTGGGAAAATATTTGTGCTGGGGGGGACTGGGAGGGGGTTGTACTAGAAGGTAGAATGTGGGGGAGCTACAGCTGCTGATTAGCATTTTCTGACAGGGTCTAGTGCTGCTGTTAGAATCCAATAGGGAGGATCCCAACAAGGTGCAGCACCCACACGCGATGAGGACGTGACGCGTGTGAGGTGGGAGGTGCCGGATAGCTCTGTGGTTGCTGGAGACACCCGCCGCTTCGGGGATCCGAAGTCTCCGATGTTATCACCGGAGGACCCGCAGACACCAGCATGAGAGGCTGGGGTGCTGCGAGGATCGAGCGGGAGCTCCATCCCCGCCTAGGACCCGATATCCCCAGGGGACTAAGTCAGAGCCAAGCGTTCTGGCAGCGGTGTCTGGAGGAAACCTAAGGGTCTGGTGAGGCGCTCGGCAGAGCCGAGATTGATTGGGTCTCCCCCCGACCCCCCCATTTGCCTATTACAGTTTATTAGGCAATTTTCTGTGTAATGTTGCCCATACCTATCTGCAAGTCTCTCATAGGAAATGTTCGGTGTAAGTAAAATAGCTGAACTCTGCAATCTGACATGTGATATATGAAGTTACTGGTGAAATGACTGGGGGGTACGATACCCGGATCAATTTAGCGATCCATTTGCTTCTACACTCCTATTTATCTCTCCAGGCTGAAAGACATATCAAAGAGATTGACCTCTCTTTTATTTTTTTTTCCTTTGCTTTGTGAATTGAACTGTATTTTGTACCGCATGATTGGCTATGGGCTATCCTGCAGGCGTATAGAGCTGACGGAGTGGTAGCGCTGTACTAAAGCTGTATACGCCAGATGCCTGCTCAATATAAAACAATATGATAACACAATACAACATTCTTTAACGGCAAAATCTTGTCATTACTAGTGTTGAGCGGAATACTCTATATATTCGTGATATATCGCGAAATCGAATATGGACGAATATTCGTGATATTTTATCAAAAAAAATGTTTTGCAAAATTTCGCTAATGCGAATGCGAAATTGATTGTGAAATTCTCGTCCGCGCATGCGCTAAGAACACGCGAGAACGGAGATCATTTCCTGGATCTTTGCCAGTCGATTTTCGGATCGCTATTTTGTGCTGCCCAGCGAAGCGAAGATGGTGGGGAGTAACTTTTCATCCAGTGAGGAAAAACTGCTGATTAGTGTAAGTAATTTCACCACTGTTATTTCATTATCTTTAACTGCATTTTAGACTAGTTTAAAAGTTAGGATATAAGATCAGATATTAGTATTTCCCAAACAGTGTGTCTCCAGCTGTTGCAAAACTACAACTCCCAGCATGCCTGGACAGCTGCAGACACCCTGGTTGGTAAATGTGTATTTGGGCACTTTCCTTGCTATTTAGCATAATTAACATGTTGTGGACATAGGACGTATGCGAACGTCCTGACTTCAGGGTCCTTAAGGCCCAAGGACGTTCGAATACATATTGCCCTCTAGATGTTGCAGAACTACAACTTCCAGCATGCCTGGGCATGCTGGGACTTCTAGTTTTGCAGGCCCACATTTTTCAGACCACTATACACGGGTCTCTAAACTGTGGCACTCTAGATGCAGCAAAAGTAAAATTCTTAGCATGCACTGACAGACCATGCCTGATGGGTGTAGTAGTTTTGCAACAGCTGGAGGCGCACTGGTTCTGAAACCCTGAGTTAGGTAACAAACTCGCAGTGTTTTGCAACCATTGTGCCTCCAGCTGTTGCAAAACTACAACTCCCTGCATGCAACTGGCTGCAATAACCCCCCCCCTCTCCCCCAATGTGAATGTACAGGGTACATTCACATGGGCTGGGGCTTACAGTGTGCTTCTAGCTGAAGCAAATTTGGCGCTGCAGCTCAAACCCTCAGCGGGAAACTACTGTGAACCCCACGCCCCTCTGACTGTACCCTAAAAACACTACACTACATAAAAATTTAAAAACACAACATATACCCCTACATAGGCCCCCTCCCCTCCACAATAAAAAAGAAAAACGTCTGGTACGGCACCGTTTCCTAAACGGAGCCTACAGCTGTTGCAAAACAACTCCCCGTTATTACCGGACAGCCATTGACTGTCCAGGCATGCTGGGAGTTAAAGTATAATTGTGGTACAGCTGGTGACGGTGAGCTACATGGTGTATCAGAGCATGCTGGTAGTTGTAGTTTTTAAATAACATCAACTCCATTATTTATTCAAAATTAATTCATCAAAAAGTCAAAAGAAACAAACATATTATTGTTCATATATAAAGATAGGGATGAAAAAAATAATAATAATCTATTGTACAGGCCCAGTATAAGGGTCAAAAAATTATAGCGGTCAGATGAATAGCAACTCATTTCTCCCCTATACGTGTATCCTGTGATGTTACTCATATATACATAATTATGCAAATGATAATGGCTGCTATATTTATGCAAAAAAGGTGGCGACCAAAATGGCAAGATATAAAATCTGTCATGTTACCCCTGTCAGTGATTAATAAGGCGAGAATGCTTCCAATTGTTGAATACCATACATTTACGTCATATATCCATAAGGGTTTAAACAAAAGTATTATAATATACTTTGTTCTTCATCTTGCAGAGGTTCCTGCAACAGGGATATGATCAAACCCGGAGCCAGCAGGACAAAAAAAAAAAAAAATAGTCCGCTTCCTATTGCGGGAGTTACGTAACGTTCATGGCCGCACACATGACCACATGGCCATCCTAAAAGACAGATCCGAGATGAATTTTATCCAGGTAAGTTATTGGTGACAGTTATGTAAGGTCATATGTAATTAACCTTAGGGCAGATGTTGTTAACCCAGACGCCATGTTGTGGTAACATATATCACCACCCAAGGTATTCATAGTACTGTTGAAAAAAAGACATTATTCCATCAAATTAAACCATGGAATTAAAGTGGTGGTGGGTTAAAGGCGAAGGGGTGGTATTTTATAACTCAATTACCACTAAATTCCTGTGCTAGGCGTGGGGTTATCATAGTAATCCCGTGTACTCCATCAGGCCCTTTTTTTAACATGAGATCGTCAGAATAATACAAAGGAAACACAAACAGCTCATTTTACCATGGTGGCAGCCCAGCTCACACTCAGTCCCCTGTAGTGCCAGCAAGACCCTTTAATATAACATTATCCCATTGGTTAACTGTCTATATAAATACATTTGTATTTATATACAATACAGCAGAGTACACAGAATTTGCATACCTTATTAGAAATCATTTTTACATATATGAACATTGTGTTATTATAGGAGCTCCTCTACCATCTTTGCGCCCCAAGCACAAGGCGACAGGCCGCAGAGGAGGAGGAGGAGGAGGATGAAGAGGAGGAGCAGGAGGAGGATGTACAGGAGGAGGAGGATGCACAGGAGGGATGAGGAGCAGCCAGGGCCCTCCCAGTGTTTACCACCCCCAGCTCCTGTTGAGGAGCAAGAGGAGGAGCTGCAACCCCCCCCCCCCCCCAAAACTCCTGGTGAATCAGGTCCCCCCCCCAAACTCCTGGTGAATCGGGTGATGGAGAAGAGGAGCAGGAGGATGAGACGGTTCCTGTGAGCCCCAGGCAGGAGGGTAAATATGTGCACAAAGATTAATAACATTTCAACAATAAGATGTAGATAAAAAAATGGACAGCATTTAAAGCGCACCCGTCAGATTTCAGAACAGTAATATGGTATTTATGATAGCAGTATATGTGCTAGACACAACAATTGTATAGACATGATAATGATTGTTTAATGAGCAACATAAATATTTTATTTGGTAACGGTCTTTGAAATCCTAATTTTTTTTTCTTATATCCTAACAGTTTTCAAAAAGATGGAAGAAAACCACAGTCTCATCCAGAGGACCAATGACAAAATCCGCTCAAATCGCCAGAAAATGCGGATATTAGACCTCCAAAACCAACAGCTGGAGCAACAGCAGAGGAAGAATTTGGACGCGATGACTGAGCTTGACAAGCTCATGCAAAAATATATGTAAATTTTTTTTTCTTGTTGAAACATTTTAAAAGAATAACATTTTTTATCTTTCTTATTGAGATTGTTAGATGTGAAGTTAGATGTGTTGAAAAACCTAACACATCAACATCATCAACACATTAACTTCATAATAACCAAAAACATTTTATACTATTAATTTTATTTAACACAAACCTAAGACAAACTAAAATACACGGACACAGACACTACTAAAACAAACTGTTGAAAAATGACTATAACAAAAGCTACTATAATATATATATATATATATATATAGAGAGAGAGAGAGAGAGGAAGAGAGAGAGTGAGGAAGAGAGAGAGAGAGAGAGAGAGAGAGAGAGAGAGAGTGCTGATTTGCTCTTGCAGACAGGCTAAGCCTAGGTTCACACTGCTGCGAATTCAAAAGTGCGGTAAAATGCGCGATTTTACCGCGATTTCGCGGCCGCGATTTAATGTAAATCGCGATTTAATGTAAATCGCGGCCCGAAATCACAAAAAGTAGTACAGGAACTACTTTTTGAAATCGCAGATGCGGCGTCGCACTGATTAGGACAGTGCCATTGCCGACAATTGCCGCCGATTTGAGATGCGATTTGACATGTCAAATCGCATCTCAAATCGTTCCAAATCGTACCCAGTGTGAACCAGGGCTAATGGTTGCAGTATAAAGGCCGCAAACCAGGGTTTAACAAAAAGTTCAGTGTTTTAGTCACACTTGCTGTTACGATCCGGTCTGGTAGCTTGTAGCGGAGGCTGTTGGTGGATCCGCTGTGCCAGAGAGGTCATGAAGCATTACTCAGCATGAAGGCAGCAGCAGTAGTATTAAAATATAATGTAATTATCACACAGGCAACATTTACAAGCAGTAGTGGTAATAGTACTAGATAGCATCTAAGCATCTAAACACTTGGGCAAGACTTGACAGCAGCAGTAGTGGTAATAGTAGTATATAGTGGCAAATAACTTGTGACATAGGTGTCGTGAGCAGCAGCAGTAGTAGTAATAGTAGACAATATAGTGTCAAATCACTCGGGCAAGAGGTGCCATGAACAGCAGCAGTGGTAGAAGTAATAAAAATGGCAAATCACTCGGGCAAGAGGTGCCATCAGCAGCAGCAGCGGTAAGCATAATAAAAATGGCAAATCACTCGGGCATGAGGTGCCATCAGCAGCAGCAGCGGTAAGAGTAATAAAAATGGCAAAACACTTGGGCAAGAGGTGCCATCAGCAGTAGTAATAGAAAGTGGCAAATCACTCGGACAAAAGGTGACAGCAGCAGTATGAGTAATATATCGGTACATAATCACTCAGCCTTTTGGCATTAGCAGTAGGAGCCCATATCGTGGCAAAATTACAAAAGCTTGAAGTTGCAGTAGCATCATGGTGATTAAATTTGAAAAGCAGAATGACACAGGCCTTAAGTAGCTGTAGCCTGACTATACCATAGTGCCTCATAATTTAAAAGTTTGATTAACGTTATTTCTATGCTATACGTGACTTTTTAAATTCATGATGAGCAATTACTTTTCAAAATAATGTGGCAGCAGCATCAGGACTCCTTATAGTGGCTTAATGACACAGCATGGAAATATTTATGCCCTTAACACTACCTGCCCACTATGAGTTTCAAAGGTAAATAAATCAAAGTGCAAAGTGCTTATTAAAACAGTTATTGGGAATGCCTAATAAAACAAAATTACTGTCAAAAACATCACCAGTGATACTGGTGCATGACTGTGGTATTGTAATAATATATTTAATTGATATAACAATATGAGGAAACTTAATAAAGATTAGAATTTCATAAAAAAAAAAAAAAAAAAAAAAATAAAAAAAACAATTTAAAAAAATTACTGCAATGATAATTTCTATTAAGGTTGAAAGTATGTTGATATCGGCCTTTAAACTTCTCACTCACAGACAAAAAATAGAAGTCTTCAAATGTTTGGATAGAATTAGGTAAGTTGTTTATGTCCTGCATATGGTCAGCTCTAACAGGGGAGGATGGTGGGCACCGTTTTGCAACAGGCCGTATGATGGATTGAAAAACACTGTCTCCACTGTCCCACTCCGTTTGGGTTTGTTGCTCAAGTCGGCAAGACAAGAGCTCCAACAGAGTGGCGTCTGACCCCATAAGGTCAAAAAACAGTGAGATGTTGGTAGCAAAGGCAGACCGTTTGAAAGTGCATTAACGGATTTGTATGATTCAGTCCAGAGTAAAAAAAAATAGCTTTACTCATAATGGAAAAATCATTGCAGTATTAATGTGTAATAGAAAAAAAGACAATCTAATCACTTGTCACAAAAAAAAATATTATTATAATACCTCAGTCATGCACCAGTATATATGGTGAGGTCCTGAAAGGTTCATGATTATAGTTTTATCTTTCTTACATAATGGTGTGGATTTCAGGGGAATTTATTAAACAGTGAAATAAATCGATAAATTATAATCAAATGTACTGATTTTTTTTCTTAATTTCATGATTAAATATAATATATAAATTAAACCATGATTAAAAAATAAATACATTCATCAAATTACTATATCATGCCATTAAACCATGATTATAAAATGAATAAATTCCTCATCAAATTAATATATCAAGCTATTAGAACATGATTATAAAATAAATAAATTTATCATCAAATAACTATATCAAGCTATTAGACCATGATTATATAATAAATAAATTCATATATATATATATATATATATATATACACACATACATAAATAAATAAATAAATTAAAAAGTTAAAAAACAATGGATTTGGTGGAGGGAGAGCCAAGGAGAGGGAATGAATGACAAGGGACCCATCAGCGTCCTGAACCGACGGCGGGTGCCAGAAAGTCACCGCCGATCCAGGACTCATTCATCTTGATGAATGCGAGTCTGTCCACGGAGTCTGTGGACAGACGGGTCCTCTTGTCTGTGACCACCCCACCTGACGCGCTGAATGTCCGCTCAGATAGTACGCTGGAGGGGGGGCAAGACAATAACTCCAGCGCATACTGAGCGAGCTCGCGGCAGGTGTCCAATCTGGCAACCCAGTACTCCATGGGGTCGTCGGTGCTCATACTGTCAGAAGCACCGACGGACCCCATGTAGTCTGCCACCATGCGGGCCAGCCGCTGGTGGTGACTGCTGCTGCTGCTGGTACTGGGTCGCTCAGATTGGAAGAACATCCTCATCTCACCCATTAGGTCCCCTGCTCGGCTGCTGCTGGGTGCAGCCACCTGCTGGGTGAGATGAGGGGGGACAACTGGAGGCCGGGGAGTTGCCTGCTCCAACCGGCTGACTATGCGTGCCTGCAGTTCCTCCATCCGGTGCTGCCTCCAGCTGGCTGGGAGGAACTGCTTCAGTTTCCCCTTGCATCTTGGATCTAAAAGGGTGGCCATCCAAAATTCATCCCTCTCCTTGATAGTCTTAACCCGGGGGTCCCTCCTGAGGCATCTCAGCATGTGGGCAGCCATGGGGAAGAGCACAGCCCGCTGTGACTCCTCATGGCTGCCCGGGTCCATGACGTCTGACTCTTCATGCTGGAGGCGCTGCTGCTCGCGCTCAGAGATGCCCAACCCCCGGACTATCGGTGCCCCCAACACCGGCTCTCCCTCCTGACCAGGCCCTGACTCCAGGACGTCACCAGTAACCTCCTCATCATCATCCTCCTCCTCCTCCTCCTCGTCCTGGGCCTGGTCTTGGTGGAGCAGTGTTGCCTCCTCCTGCTCCACCAAGGCACTCTCCCCAGCTTCGAGCAGGCGATCTAGTGCCCTGTCCAGCAGGAACACTATAGGGAGCACATCATTGAGGCCGACATGCTCCCTGCTGACCATCTTGGTCGCCTGCTCAAAAGGGGCCAACACATGGCAGACCTGGTGTATCTGCCCCCACTCCGCACTGGTGATGTACGGGAGTGTTTGTGATGGCCCGGCAGTGCCTTGCTCCAGCAGGTATTCCTTCACCGCCCTTCGCTGCTCTCACAACCTCTCCAGCATGTGGAGGGTGGAGTTCCACCGCGTCACACTGTCCACAATCAGCCTGTGAAGGGGCAGGCTGTTGTCCCGCTGCAACTTGGACAGGGACGCGGTAGCGGTTGGGGAGAGCCTGAAGTGGCTGGCAATCCTACGTACCCTTAGCACAATGTCACTCAACCCGGGATAGGTGCGCAGGAACTTCTGCACCACGAGGTTGAGGACATGTGCCAGACAGGGCACGTGGGTCAGACTGCCAGCCTGGAGGGCGGAGAGTAGGTTGCTGCCGTTGTCACAGACAACCATACCTGCCTGGAGCCTTCGGGGTGTCAGCCACTTCTGGACCTGAGCCTGAAGTGCGGTCAGCACTTCTTGTCCAGTGTGTCTCCGGTGCCCTAAACTAACAAGCTGGAGCACGGCCTGACAGCGCACGTGCCCCACACTTGAGTAGCTACGGGGGCGCTTGCTGGGAGTCTCAGCAGCTGCGGAGACAGTGGCTTGAGGGAGACCAGCAGTTCTCCCCTGGACACCCCGGGGCGGCACCACAAAATCTGATGCCGCCGATCCCTCCCCGGCGCCTCGGGCTGTGAAGCTGATGTACCGGCCCTGCCCATGCCTGCTGGTCCAGCCATCCATTGTGAGATGCACCCTGTCGCTGACAGCGTGATCCAGCGACAGGGTTACATTCTGCACAATGTGCTGGTGTGGGGCAGGGACACCAGTCCTGGCAAAGAAATGGCGGCTGGGGACACGCCATTGGGGTTGGGCCTGCTCCAACATCTGCCTGAAGGGGTTGCAGTCAACAATGTTGAAGGGAAGCAGATGTTGGGCAATAACCCTTGCCAGGAGCCCATTGAGGGAACGCACACGTCGGTCTCCAGGGGGGAAGGGAGTGGTGCGTTCGAAGGCGTCGGAAAGCGACGCCTGGCGCCGGACGGCAGTGCAGGACACAGAAGAGGAGGGTGCTGTGGAAGTAGAGGCCTGGCTGCCGGTACCAGTACCTCTACTAGAGGGAGCGGGGGGGCATGACCTGCTGGGAACAGATGAAGCTGTGGCAGGGGCTGCTGTACGCTCTAAAGGGGAAATGACCTCAGAAAGTGAACATGAGCAAAGTAGACTGGAAAAGATAGGTCAGGAGACACTGCCGCCATCGAAAGCTGAGATGAATGTGATGTTGCTTAGGATGGAAAATGTCATCAAAACAGAAATTGACAGGATAAGAACGGACTTAGGAGGACTCTTAGAAAGAGTGGAGGAGACGGAAAAAAGAATTGAAGAACAAGACTGCGAATTTGATAAATTAAAAACACAAGGTAGCTTAAAAAAGTAAGGTTGCCTAGACGGAGAGCAGGAGGGGGGGAGGGGGTAGGGGACGGGGGGGAGGGGGTAGGGGACGGGCGGGAGGGCAGTCATGGGGTACTCTTGAGCATCACCACTAGGAGGGGAGCCGATGGTAAAGGGGAGGAGGATACCAACAGCGGCTCCTAGGCCAAGAATGGGCCAAGGGGAGGGAGGGGAAGGGGGGGCGGGAGGTGTTGGGGGGAGGGGGGAAGGGGACCATCTCGGAGACTCCACAAGAAAGATGTAAATACACTCAAATTTCCCATAGATGACTGTAATTAGATTTCTCTCATATAATGTAAGAGGGCTGAACTCTCCTGGTAAGAGACTCAAAGTTCTTAAGGAACTAAAGCACTATAAGGCAGATGTTGTCTTCTTACAGGAGACCCACTTAATATCAGAGTCCAACATTAAGATGTTTTCCCCTAATTACCCGACATGGTTCTATGGAGATACAATATCAAAGAGGTCACGTGGGGTCGCTATAGGATTTGCTAGTGATGTAAGGTTTGCATTGGGCGATAGACTGACTGATCCCGAAGGAAGATTCTTATTCTTGAAAGTAAAATTAGGAGGGGTGGATTTCACCCTGGCAAACGTCTATGCCCCCAATGTGAATCCAGTCAAATATGTGAGTAAAATCCTAAGAAAATTAAAAGATTTTGAGGTAGGGCATGTGGTATTAATGGGGGATCTCAATTGCTGTATGGATCCTGTACTCGATAGTTCGTCCAGGGGACTAATGGTGAACAATTAAAAGAACTGAAACAACGAATGTCACATAACCAATTGATAGATATATGGCGAACCCTACATCCCAAAACCTGTGACTACACTTTTTACTCCCCTGTGCACGGGACATACTCGAGGATAGATTATATCCTCATAGATCATAGACTACTTGATAGGGTAATCGATACAGGAATTGAGATCATGACAATCTCTGATCATGCCCCTATAACTATAAAAATTAGTACATCACTACAGAAAACAAATCCACCGGCGTGGAGACTGGACGAAAGTTTACTTGAAGACAAAGAGGTGGTAGGGAGAGTCCAAAAGGAACTGGAATTCTATTTCCGGGAGAACGATACGGAGGGGATGTCGGGGGCATCCCTATGAGATGCTCACAAAGCGTTTATAAGAGGGATCTTTATTGCTGAGGGAGCAAGGAAAAAGAAAAAGTACCAGCAAATTAAAAACTTTAATAGAAGAAATTTATAAGTTGGAACAAGACCATAAAACACAGGGTCAAAAGAGAAACCCTCCACGCATTGACTCTAAAAAGAGATGAATATAGAGCACTTTTAGAGCAAGAAACAAGGAGACTATTAAATAGAAGGGACAGAGAAAGATACATATGGGGGAACAAACCCAGTAAGCACTTAGCTAGAATGGTACAAAAAAAGAAAACTAGAAACTTTATTGAAAAGATCCAAAAAAAGAATGGAGAATTAGCCAACTCAACTAGGGATATAGCCGAAGTTTTCAGAAACTACTACGAAGGCCTATACGCCATACAACAAAAGAAGTGGAACCCCGGCGAGAAAGAGGCCAAAATAAGAGCAGTACTACAGAAAGCAAACCTGCCCAAGATAGAAGATCAAGCAACCACAAAAATGGAGGAGCCTATAACGGAGGAGGAGATAGGCCTCGCCCTAAAAAACTCAGCGAAGGGGAAAAGCCCAGGGCCAGACGGCTTTACGACCTTTCACTTGCAAAAGTTCAGTTCCATTTAGATACCTAGACTCTGCCACTACTTTAATGGGTTGGGGGCTGACTATGAGATGAGTCGGGAGGCATTGGAAGCAACAATTACTGTAATAAAAAAAAGAGGGAAAAGACAATACACTCTGCTCAGGCTTTCAGCCCATCTCATTATTAAATGCAGATACAAAATTGTATGCTAAGATTTTGGCCGAACGCATGAAGGGGATAATGACAACTATGGTACATCCGGACCAGGTGGGCTTCATACCTGGCAGAGAGGGTAAGGACAATGGGGTCATGGCTCTCCTTCTCCAAATCAAGGACAGTGGGTCCCCTGGTCTACTCCTGTCAGTGGACGCTGAAAAAGCGTTTGACAGGGTAGACTGGGGGCTCATGACTCAAACGTTAGAAAATATAGGAATAGGCCCGAGGATGTTGAGGCGGATTAAAACTGTGTACTACCACCCGTGCACCAGGATTAAAATCAATGGGACCCTAGCCACACCCCTAGAGATGAGGAATGGGACCAGGCAGGGGTGCCCCCTGTCCCCTCTCCTTTTTGTTCTTTCGCTGGAACCCCTTCTAGCAATGATACGGAACAACTCTGAGATTTCGGGAGTCAAAGTTGAAGAAGAGCACAAATTGGCCGCCTTCGCGGACGATATTCTATTCTTTATAAGTAGCCCCAGAAACACACTCCCTAATCTAATGACAAACATTATACAGTATGGTGAGGTCTCAAATTTTAAAATGAATGTATCCAAGACGGAGATTTTGAACGTCAATATCTCTAAGGAGGAAAAACGATACCTTCAAACGGCGTTCAATTTCTCCTGGCAAAAAGAGATAAATTATCTCGGTATAAAACTTGTAAACTCCCTAAAGAAAATGTATAGAGTCAACTATATCCCCCTGTTAAATGAAATTAAACGAGAAATTAATACTATTTATTACCGACCAATTTCATGGTTCGGTAGGATAAACGTCGTGAAAATGGTCTTAATTCCAAAAATAATTTATAAATTTCAAATGGTCCCAGTAGCATTGCCACAGACATATATTAAAATAATAAACTCCCTACTGATGAACTACATTTGGAAAAACAAAAAACAGAGGATCTCTGCTCAAGTACTAAAACAGAATAAGAAAATGGGTGGATTGGCGGTCCCAGACATCAGAAAATATTACGTTGCACACGTTCCTCACACGGGTAATAGAGTGGGCTAAAGAAAACCACGACAAAAGATGGATTAACATTGAATGCGCACTCGCAAGGGCACAATTGGGGAGAATAATCTGGAATCCACCACAATACAGAACTTTAGACACTTCCGCACATGAAATTACATTTAACGCACTTCGGATCTGGGATAGACTACACAAACAATTGAAATCAAAATTGAATTCCCCACTGATGGATCTTAAAGATAATGAATACTTTGCACCAGGGACTAAAGAGGTGGGAGGGAATTGGATTAAAAATAGAATTCAGGTTAGGGATATAATTCAAAAGGGTAAGATTTTGACACGTCACGAGATTAAAGCTAAGATAGAATCCATGAGGCTGGATGAATGGCGATATATGCAGCTGTCGCTCTTCATTAAGCGCCTACCGCTACCCCTTCGACCATGTTAGGAATATACACTGATTGAAAAACTTTGCACTACTGTTAGCTCTAAAGGCAACATTTCCAAAATGTATAGGTTTCTGTTTAAAAGGGAAGAGTTAGAGATCCTAAAATGGGAAAGAGAATTGGAAGCACCTAGAGAAAAAACATCAGTAACAAGAATTATTATGATCCATACCTCTGCAATAGACGTAAGGACTGCTGAGATGAATTTTAAATGCTTAACGGGGTGGTACGCTACCCCAGACAAAATGAGCAAATATAGAGAAGGGCAGTCAGCAGACTGTTGGAGAGGGTGTGCAGTAAGGGGGGACGATGGCTCACCTATGGCGGGACTGTCCGGTAATTAAAAACTACTGGAAAAAAATTCTGCCATTGATCAAGGTAATAATCAAGAAGGAGATAACAGAAGACCCATGGGTAGTTCTGTTCCATGGGGGGGAAGAGAGCATAATAGAATATAAAAGATCTCTGACTCCCCATCTGCTTAACGCAGCTAAACGTTTGATACCTAAAAAGTGGAGGGAAGCAGAAAGCCCACAAGTGTGGCAGTGGATGGAGTCTGTGGAGGATACTTACAGGAGGGAGGAGTGGAAGGACGGGGCTGACGAGGAAAACGTAGACCACAGGGACAAATGGGCAAACTGGAAAGAGTTAAAAAAAAAACAGGGGATATGCGGAAAATCTGAGAGAGCTATAGAAAGGTCAAGCAGCATCAGGTTTAAATTAGTAAAGAAGGGGCAGTGGAGTCATGAGATGGTGGGGGGGAAACGTTGGGCTCAATTTATGTATTCCCCCATCCTCTTTTTGGTTGTAAAATTAACTTACTCTTTATAAAAATTGATAATATATATAAAAAAAAAAAAAAAAAAAAAAGAAAAGAAGAATAGCATGAAAAACCTATAAAAAGGAATCATTTATCCGCAGATGATGCTAAAACTTCTATGGAGACCATGGGGGTCCATCTTCCATGAGAAAGTCACCAAGAAAGTTATTGACTGAGCGGAACTAAAAAAAAAAAAAAACGAAAATAAATAAAAAGAATGCATATATAAATAAAGAAGGAATTATTAGGTATTCTCTACATTTGTGATATTCTCTCACTTTGTATGATTGATTACATAGTTACATAGTTAGTCAGGTTGAAAAAAGACACAAGTCCATCCAGTTCAACCACAAAAAACAAAATAAAAAAACACAGTAAAATCCTATACACCCAACTTCATACCCACAGTTGATCCAGAGGAAGGCAAAAAACCCCAGCGGAGCATGATCCAATTTGCTACAGCAGGGGAAAAAATTCCTTCCTGATCCCCCGAGAGGCAATCGGATTTACCCTGGATCAACTTTACCTACAAATCTTAGTACTCAGTTATATTCTGTACATTTAGGAAAGAATCCAGACCTTTCTTAAAGCAATCTACTGATCTGGCCAGAACCACCTCTGGAGGGAGTCTGTTCCACATTTTCACAGCTCTTACTGTGAAAAAACCTTTCCGTATTTGGAGGTGAAATCTCTTTTCCTCTAGACGTAAAGAGTGCCCCCTTGTCCTCAGTGATGACCGTAAAGTGAATAACTCAACACCAAGTTCACTGTATGGACCTCTTATATATTTGTACATGTTGATCATATCCCCCCTTATTCTCCTCTTCTCAAGAGTGAATAAATCTAGTTCCTCTAATCTTTCCTCATAGCTGAGCTCCTCCATGCCTCTTATCAATTTGGTTGCTCTTCTCTGCACTTTCTCCAGTTCTCCTATATCCTTTTTGAGAACTGGTGCCCAAAACTGAACTGCATATTCCAGATGAGGTCTTACTAATGATTTGTACAGGGGCAAAATTATATCTCTGTCTCTGGAGTCCATACCTCTCTTAATACAAGAAAGGACTTTGCTCGCTTTGGAAACCGCAGCTTGGCATTGCATGCCATTATTGAGCTTATGATCAACTAAAACCCCCAGATCTTTCTCCACTACAGACCCCCCCAGTTGTACTCCCCCTAGTATGTATGATGCATGCATATTCTTAGCCCCCAAGTGCATAACTTTACATTTATCTACATTAAACCTCATCTGCCACTTAGTCGCCCAATCAGACAGAGCATTGAGGTCGGCTTGTAAATTGGAGACATCCTGTAAGGACGTTATTCCACTGCATAGCTTGGTGTCATCTGCAAAGACAGAAATGTTACTTTTGATCTCAGACCCAATATCATTTATAAATATATATTGATAAAACTACTGTTACATTCTTAGTCACACAATTAGTGCTGTGAGTATAATTCTGATGCTTTTAATATTTTATGCAATACAAAATTAATAAAATTGGCTTGTAAAGAGAATAAAAAAAAAAAAAAAAAATAGATCACTTTTTAAACTACAAAAATAAATTCTTTGTTAAGCTCTGCCCTCTCTTACAGCTGATTTCCTTTTATGGACTAAACTCTTTATGTGCTTTTTGCAGTCACCAAGACCTTTATAGGCTATTGAAATATCAGAGCAGCACACTGAGCAATAAATGTATTCTTTCCATATTCTTGACTTTAAGAACTGTGTATAATGTAGCAAAAAAAAAAAAAAAGAATCCAATATGGAGATTCCTCCATCTACAGTACTTTATTTGCTTGGATCGAGTTATTTTTTTTTTTTTGTTCAGCCCACTGGCTGAATAAAAAGTAACTGAGTATGGTCAGCTTAAAGTGGAGTTCCACCCATTTTTTTTATGTTTGGCTGTGCTGCATGCCCTTAGCACATAGTTTTCACAATGGGCACATTTTTTTGGCTGGTAAATACCTTTTTTCCCCGTTTTTCCTCATAGCTTCCTGGTCCTAATAGCCTAGGCGATTGTCACAAGGGTTCCTGGGATATCGACGTCATGTATCCCTTAATCGCCTCCTACCAAAATCTTGCGTTTCTTGGGAGAGAGAGAAGAGCATTCAGAAGTCATCAGCGATGTCTGGGTGGGCGGGACAGAGCAGCTATCGAACAGACAATTATGTAGCTTCTTAAGAAAGGGGGCGGAGCCGCAACGCGTAGCATAATCTAACTGTGCAGGGAGAGAGAGGAGCTTTCAGACATCATCGGCGATGTCTGGGTGGGCGGGACAGAGCAGCTATCGAACGCCAGCCAATAGAATAGGGTCAGGGCGGGCCGCTATGTGGAAATGGATCCGCCCCCTTTCTTAAGAAGCCACATAATTGGCTGGCGTTCGATGGCTGCTCTGTCCCACCCACCCAGACATCGCTGATGACTTCTGAAAGCATCTCTCTCTCTCTCCCTGCACACAGTTAGATTGTTTTATAATTATAAAAGAGTTAGATTGTTTTATAACAAACTGTGTGCAGGGAGAGAGGGAGAGGAGCTTTCAGAAGTCATCAGCGATGTCTGGGTGAGTGGGACAGAGCAGCTATCCAACACCAGCCAATTATGTGGCTTCTTAAGAAAGGAAGTGGAGACGCATACACATATCGGCCTGCCCTGACCCCATTCTATTGGCTGGCGTTCGATAGCTGCTCTGTCCCACCCACTCAGACATCGCTGATGCTCATCTGAAAGCTCCTCTCCCCCTGCACACGGTTAGATTATAAAACAATCTAACTGTTTTATAATTATAAAACAATCTCTGAATGTTTGCTGAAAGCTCCTCTTTCTCCCTGCCCACAGTTAGATTATGCTGCGCGATGCGGCTCCGCCCCCTTTCTTAAGAAGCCACATAATTGGCTGTTCGATAGCTGCTCTGTCCCGGCCACCCAGACATCGCAGACACGAGATTGCCATAGCAATCTGTCAGGAAGAAGGATGGCATTACTGAGCATGTGCGAGATTTGCAGGTGCATGATGGGTAGATGACTGCACAGAAATCCAGGAAATGAACACGAGAGGGCTTCGGTTGACCACAACTAAAATGGAAACTGCCTGCTTCTGAGATCAGTAAGTAAATAACTATTTTTAAAGAAAGTAAAAGCGCAAAAAGTATGACCAGTTAGAAATGTTCATTTACAGGTTTTGACAGTTACAGAGCAGTGCTTAAAACATTTTTTTGGGGGGACTGGAACTCCCCTTTAACAGACTCCTGCACTATTCACAAAATTTGTACTTTACATACTTCTGACCAAAGTGATCATTGTCTCCACAGTTGCTGGTTGCTAATCAGTCCCTGGCTTTTTTAATGACGGTCTTCTTTAAGGTAGGCTCAGAGTTAGCTGTCTGTTTATTTTCAGTGCACATAAAATGATATGTAATGGTAGCGTTTCATTTTTTTTTTTTTTTTTTAAATAATAGTGCTGATGGGTATGCATATTTGTGAGACTATTTCTTGTGGCACAGCAATCAAATTAGTTCACAAAGGTTTGATTTATTAAACCATACTCCTTTAAGCCCATTCACTGTTCTCTCTAATAGGGCCAGCACTCAGTGTTCACTGTGACGTGCTGTGCATGCCACATTACTGCTTAAGTTTGGGTGCCCAAAGGTGCCCCAGGTCTTGTATAGTTCTAGCAACACCCCTGTATTATACCCAGGCCCACCAACCCCATAAGGTAAGCAATACTCCACTCCTGGGCTGATTTAACCTAACATTTAAACAGGCTGTTTTGCAAAGTATTCATTGATTTTTTTTTGGAATTGTCCATCTCACTACCCCCCCGTCCACTCCCACTCCAAGGTCTTTAACAATCCTATCGTCTAGTGCCAGGATATGCAATTAGCGGACCTCCAGCTGTTGCAAAACTACAAGTTCCATCATGCCTCTGCCTCTGGGTGTCATGCTTGTGGCTGTCAAAGTCCTGCTAGGGCTCATGGGACTTGTAGTTCTGCAACAGCTGGAGGGCCGCTAATTGCATATCCCTGGTCTAGTGTATACTAAAAAAAAAAAAAAATGCTGTTCGCCAGAAAAGTGTTTGGGTTTGGCTTGAAGAAAAGGTGGCAACCCTAGTAACAAAGAAGGTGGTGGCTTCACAAAACAGCCAATCAGACATTTTGTATACAAAAGAACCAATCACAGACATGTGTTTCAACTAGAATGCTAACAGTGATGTGTGCAAACGGCTGGGTGCAGTGGCCATGCTCTGAGAGACAAAAGAATCAGAAAGCATGGCCACTGTACAAAGCCATGTGCAAACCAACTCACTGCTGCCACTGCCGCAAACTATACTTAATCATGGATCAGATAACCATAATTTTCGTATAATTATGCTATAGTTCCCATGTACGCAGATCTGTCCACTCGGAGTCATTTAATGCAGTCGACAAGAAGTGGCCAGTCCCTTGCTGAGGCATAAATGAACATCCCTAAAAGGAGGGCGCAAATCTGCTGTGTCCATGAGAAGGTGTTTGCGCCAATGGTCTTCCACCAACGTCTGTATGTGTGAATATGCTCACATGAGCGCATTACAGCAAAACCGACACTGGGGTACATCTGACAACATACATTAATAGAAATTTCCACAACAGCGGTCAAAAGATGATACTGTCTGTAGCTTACTTATGACATGTGACCTGTAGCTGCCTCCATTACACAGGAAGTACAAACACAGGAAGAAAGGGTGAAGCATTACATAGTAAGGAAGTGTGTCACAGCGGCATTGCTCGCCAGGTGCGGGGGGGGGGGCGGGCCACACCCGGGTGACATCCACCAGAGGGGTGACACTGCTGTGACACCCGTGAGTAGCAGCACCACACTAACACCGCCCGCCCGCTGCCCTGTGTGCCACGCGGCTCGCGCCGCAGCTGTGTCCCTCACTGGAGCAGGAAAGAAGCCGCCGCCCCTCCTCTGTTTACATCCACAGAGGAGGAGGAGCCCGCGCTCGAGGGACACACCGCTGTGTGTATCTGCTGCTCTGTTCTGAGGTCTGTAAGGTAAGGGGAGGCGTCTAATGCTGGGGGGGGGGCTGTCTGTACTACTGGAGTCTGCACTAGGGGGGGGGTTTGCACCAAGGGGGGGTCTGTGACTGAGGGGGTGTCTGTACTGTACTGAAGGGGGTCTGTAACTGAGGGGGTGTCTTGACTGTACTGAAGGGGGTCTGTAACTGAGGGGGTGTCTTGACTGTACTGAAGGGGGTCTGTAACTGAGGGGGTGTCTTGACTGTACTGAAGGGGGTCTGTAACTGAGGGGGTGTCTGTACTGTAACTGAGGGGGTGTCTGTACTGTACTGAAGGGGGTCTGTAACTGAGGGGGTGTCTTGACTGTACTGAAGGGGGTCTGTAACTGAGGGGGTGTCTTGACTGTACTGAAGGGGGTCTGTAACTGAGGGGGTGTCTGTACTGTACTGAAGGGTGTCTGTAACTGAGGGGGGTGTCTGTAACTGAGGGGGGTGTCTGTAACTGAGGGGGGTGTCTGTAACTGAGGGGGGTGTCTGTAACTGAGGGGGCCTGCACTGGGGGTGGGTGTCTGTACTGCTGGGAGGTCTGCAGTGAGGTGGGGGTGTGTACTGATGGGGGAGGTTTATACTGGAGGAGGGGGTCTATATTGATGGAGGGGGTCTGTACTTAGTGGGGGGGTCTGTACTGAGGTAGGGGGAATCTATACTGCGGGAGGGGGGTCTGTAGTTAGTGGAGGGGGGTCTGTACTGAGGGGGGACGTGACACCAACCCTAGTGACGCCACTGGTGTGTCATAGATCAGAGAAAGAAACATGGAAAATAGGTGCATTACCACAAAAGGTCACTAGATGGCAGCATGTGAATTAAACATACCCGTCCATAGAAAATTGTTCAGAGAAACAATCTAAATAACAATTCTATGCCCCTTTGGGGCGGCACAGTATCCCCCCAGGTACATGGCGCACTGCAGACTGGCGCACTTGCGAGCTTCCACACGCAATCACGGCGAGAATGGGACAGGGTCATTTGACAATGTCTCAGAACAAGAGAGCCACCCGCCCGCCGTCATTTGTCTATACCAGTGATGGTGAACCTTGGCACTCCAGATGTTTTGGAACTACATTTCCCATGCTACTCAACTACACTGCAGAGTGCATGAGCATTATGGGAAATGTAGTTCCAAAACATCTGGGGTGCCAAGGTTCGCCACCACTGGTCTATACAGTGGGTAGGAGGCGTTTGATTAAGTTTACGTCCTTTTGCCGAAACGCGTCCATACACATTGCACTGAATTGTTATCCCCATGAATGGGGCACATAGAGAACAATTGTTTTCTGTTGTTCCTTGTGTTGAGCCTTTATCGCTGCAGCTCTAAGCACCATGTGCATGGGCCCTGACGGAGGCTGTGGCACCGAAGGTAGGACACACAGGGCGGAGCGGTGGGTATATGTTCTTCTATTGAGTTAAATTGCCATTAGGAGCTGTTTCGAGCCTGACAGGGTCTCTTTATTGTCAGTACTGGTGGACAAGTTTGGGAACACAAGCCTACGACCCTCAATGTCACTAATTAACCCTGAAAAAACGTCATCGCTAGGCGCCTAAAATTACGTCACCGTAACTATGGCAACCACCCAAAAAAATGGCAGCCCCAGCCTGTAAGCGCGTGGAACTGTGGGGCGGCTCACATGACCTTGCACTACGACCTCGGTGCCGGGCCCCGACCAATAGGAAGCCAAGGTTGCCGAGACCGGGCCAATCGCGGGACGCCTGGGCACCAAAGCTAGGCTGCGCCGCAAGACGCCGGCTGATTGACGGAAGAAGCGGGCCAATGAGCAGAGAGCGAGGGGGCGTGGTAGCGCGTCTCCGTCAATAGCAAAGAAGAAGAGGCGGGGCTGGGACGGCCAGCGGCCTTGGTTGCTCGTATCGTGTGTGAGTGTATGTGAAAAAGCCCGGAGAGCGCAGGAGAGGAGAGGAAAGGTGAGGCTGGGCTGGAAAATAAGGAGAGGGAGTCGGGGGGAAGGGGTACCCGGGGATAGCGGAGGGGGATGGCGGCCTGGGTGAGTCATAGGCTGGCACACGAAGTATGAATGGGACATGGTGGAGGGAGGAGGCTGCACACTGATACCAGGGACTGCAGCTGGCCTCCTCAGGAGGGTACAAGGTGGGCTGAGGCTGGGGGGGGGTCAGTGGGGGAGGGGCCTGTCCTAATGGCCTACATAAAGAGGTGACACCCTGACTGATTACTGTACCAGGTCATAGGACTTACCTACCTAATAATACCCCCCAGTGCTCATTAGTGGTCATCCCTGAGGGGTCTACACCCCACAGTATAGAAATACATGAATCCCAACAATACAAACCTCATCTATTACAGCTCAGGGGTGCCGCCTGCATTAGTTTTCCCTTTACAGGACTTTTATTCCTCTATATATTCCTGCTAGTAGTACACTTCCTGTCCTGGAGTGACAACACTCCCTAGATCTATGGGGCGGTGTTGTCACCCTGAAACAGGAAGTGTATTGGTTTGTATTGTAAGTGTACTGTCTGCCCCCATGTTGTAAAGCGCTTGGCGCTATATACATCCTGGATATTAAGTGTGTGATAAGGTTGACTTCCAGCTGTGTCTCAAGGAGAGGAAGTGGTGGGAAATCTCCCCAACGGGGACACAAGGCAGCCTTATGAATGGGGGGGATGGGCAGATAGCACCAACAATTTATGCAGCGCTTTACATACACAATATCTCACAAAAGTGAGTACACCCCTCACATTCATTGTAAATATTTAATTACATATTTTCATGTGACAACACTGAGGAAATGACACTTTGCTACAATGTTGTGTAGTGAGTGTACAGCTTGGATAACAGTGTACATTTGCTGTCCTCTTAAAATAACTCAACACACAGCCATTAATGTCTGAACCGTTTGAACACTGCGCCGGCATATACCGAGCGCAGTACACTCGTGTATAGTCGGGCAGGCTTGGCTACTCTCGCGCTCACGTCCTGTACGTCCAGGACGTGAGCGCGAGAGGAGCCGAGCCTGCCCGACTATACATGAGTGTACTGTGCTCGGTATATGCCGGCGCAGTGTTCAAACTTGGCGCGGGTATCGGCGTATATCGCGCTCCCACGATTTTGCCCTGATTTTCAGGGCAAAAAAAGTGTGCGGTATACGGGAGGTTTGCGCAAAAGTTATATTGTCTACAAAATAGGCAATAGGAGACCGATCTGTGTCTCTTGTACATAGGGAGACAGATCGGTCACCTCCCCCAGTCACCCCCCTCCCCCTACAGTTAGAACACTCAATAGGCTACACATTTAACCCCTTCCACGCCCCCTAGTGGTTAACCCCTTCCCTGCCAGTCACGTTTATACAGTAATCAATGCATATTTATAGCACTGTTCACTGTATAAATGTGAATGGTGCCAAAAATGTGTCAAAAGTGGCCGCTATAATGTTGCAGTCCCGAAAAAAAACGCAGATTGCCGCCATTCCTAGTAAAAAATAAATCATTATGTCCCCTATTTTGTAGGCAATATAACTTTTGCGCAAACCAGGTTATTGCTTTTTTTTTTTTTTTTTTTTTAAATATGTAGAATAATACGTATCGGCCTAAACTGAGATATTTTTTTTTTTAAATGGGATATTTATTATAGCAAAATTGACGCTCTTTTTTTATTTATAGACCAAAAAATAAAAACCGCACGGGCGATCAAATACCACCAAAAGAAAGCTCTGTTTGTGGGGAAAAAAAGGACGTCAATTTTGTTTGGGAGCCACGTCGCACTACCATTGTCAGTTAAAGCGACGCAGTGCCGGAAGCTAAAATCTCGTCTGTGCACAGTAGGCAAGTTGTTGGACAGATTACAAGACACAAATTGCAGCAAAACACATTACATGCTTTTCTGCAGCTTCTCCATTGAAGTAAATTGAACCAAAAAAAAACAAAATAGCACCATTTTGCGTTAAAAGGTCCTTGCAGCTGAAGAAATTATGGATGTGACCGTGTCCCATAGGAAAACATGTAAATGAACTGTAGTGTGTTTCTGCAAAAAGCACCAAGGCCTGAGGTGTGACCCAGGCCTGAGATGTGTAGTAACATAATGGGGTTAAAAAAACAAAAATAAGTACAAAAAGAGCAAATAATCGCTACTGTAAGGGGTTCATTTTTTTTACTGTGGGACAGGGAAAGTGATATTTACAGTAGCAATTTGCTTTTTTGTACTAATAAGGTGCTAATTTTAGTTTTTTTTTTTTTTTTTAACCCCATTATGTTACTGCCGGATTATGAAAATTGTAATCGATCAATTTCATAATCGATTAGTTGTTTCGGCCCTAGACTACAGCCATCAGATTGAGATCTACATCTTGTTAAAGTGGTTGTAAAGTCTGATACATTTTTTTTTTTTTACCTTAATTCAATATCTGCCTCAAGGTAAAGGACCTTTTAAGTGCACCCCCCCCCCCCCTTTAAATACATATAAATAAATCAGGCTCAAATCAGTCTGTCCAGCAATGCTCTCCCTCCCCCCTCACGGCCATTGGCTCCTACTGCTGTCACTCAAACCCAGTGACTGCGGGTGGGGCCAAGCTGCACTGTGTGTGTCAATAGACACACAGTGTGGTTCAGGATCAAGCCTGCACGAGTACCCCCCTCCCCCTAACAGCTTTCTAGCGGTGGTTGTTCAAAGGTAAGAGAAGCTAGAAGCCCCGGCGGGGAACCCCAAAAGAGGAGGATCTGGGCTGCTCTGTGCAAAATGAATGCACAGAGCAGGCAAGTATAACGAGTTGCTTTATTTTTAACTAAAAAAAATGTCCTCCCTAAATATTTCTTACCTTATTTATTTTCCTCTACTTTGTTTTCACAGTAATCATGGGGAATGTATTGGCTGCCAGCTCTCCCTCTCCCCCACCTGCAGGGTCCTCTGTGGGACCTGGTTTAGTATCTGTGCCTCCTGGCTTCACAATGCCCCCCGTCTCTGTCTTGGGACAAGTAGCGGAAAAGAACGAACCTCAGGAGGAGCGGTTACCTAATCCCGGAACTTTTGAAGAGTGTCACCGCAAATGCAAAGGTGAGTCAGACATTGAGTTCTATAATCGTAAGGACGGTATTTAAGAAAATGCAGCAACTTCTGCAATTTGACTCTTTCCCTCATGGAAAAAGTATGAAATGAGAATCTATAAATATAAAATTATAGAAAATGACACAAACATGAAGATCTTTCCACTTTACCTTTTTTATACTTTTTCCTTTGGATGTGCTGTATTGACAGCCTCTTGTGTTCCTCTGATAGATATTTTTTGGGGGGTCAATTATCAAAACTTTGGTGAAGGAAACTGGTGCGAGTGGCATGGGCCATGTTAACAAAGCAGTTAGGGTTGTTGTTTCAGGTCTATGCAGGTGCCCCCTGCCAAGTTTCTGAGTATATTCGAAACTACAGTGGGTTCTGCTCCCAATTAACGCATGGGTTGCAGCAGTTTTCAATATAGAAAACTGCCGCAGATCTTTGCCAGATTAGACCTGGTGTACAGGATGTGAATTTTTTTCAGGTAACCTAGCAGACAGCTCACATGCATCTGTCTGCCCTGTAAGGTTGGGGGTTGTTGGCTCAAGTGGGATATGCGATTTTTAAGCGATTCACTCCAGCCAGGAACTATGTTTAAGGGCATGGTAGCACATTTTTATTAAAAAGGCAACATAAAAATCCAAACAAGCATTTTCCCATGCAGGGGGTTCTTCCCTATGAAATACACAACAGAAAATGGTAGCCCACCTGACTCTCTGTAGCAGTACTTCTGCGCGCTGTCCTGGTCACCCAGACCAGCGGACTCCTCATTGTAGACGGCTTCCCTTTAGCGTCTACACAAGGTTCTGGCTGTCTCCTACAGCCTCTCTGATTCCTGGAGACTTCCTGTGGAGCTGTCTCCAACTGGGAGCCACGAGATCTTCCTACATTCTCATTATAAAGGGCTGTGCTCACCTGAGCACACACACCCTGCTGGTAATGAACAAAGCCTGGATTATCAAAACCTGGAGAAAGCTGCAAAAGCAGTCTTCTCCAGTCCACAGCTATGCTCTGTAGTTTTGCACATCTCGACTGTGCATACCCTGTGTCCGTTTTACCGTGACACTAGCTCCTACTGTTACAGCCCATACATTTAACACACTACAGGGGGCAAATCCTGCATATAGATAGGGAAAGCTCTTCTTTATGCCCTTTGTGCTTTGCTGCTAACTTTGGCAAATACAGGATTTACCAGCCTTACTCATCCCTCATTCTCCAGTGAGCCATGGGTGGTTGACAGAGGGAGCTACAGCTCCCCTTCTTTCTATGCTATGCCTGTTAAGTATAACTAAAGGCAAAATGTAACCATTGGTTGAGGCTATCCGCTCCTCTACAAATGTGGTTGGATTTTGCAGATCTACAGGCGAAGATAAGATGGCACTCTAGTGTTTCTGGGGGATACGGATCCATCCCTGTCCTTAAAGGGGTGGTTCACCCTAAAAACGACTTTTTTTTATTACACTGGCCCCCCACATTACAATACGATTAAGGCTATTATTATTTTTTTGATGCTGTACATACCTTTGTACAGCATATTCACCCGTGGCTTTGGGGTTGCGAGTCCCGCGGGAGTGGGCGTTCCTAACATGTCTGTGATTGACGTTTTGACCAAAAACGAGCTCCCCCCGTCGCGTAAGCCACGTCACGGTTGGCGAAAGGAGCCGAACGGCGAGTCGGCGCTATACTGTGCATGCGCATCGCCGTTCGGCTCCTTTCGCCAATCGTGACGCGGCTTACGCGACGGTGGGGGAGCTCGTTTTTGGTCAAAACGTCAATCACAGACATGTTAGGAACGCCCACTCCCGCGGGACTCGCAACCCCGAAGGCACGGGTGAATATGCTGTACAAAGGTATGTACAGCATCAAAAAAAAAATAATAGCCTTAATCGTATTGTAATGTGGGGGGCCAGTGTAATAAAAAAAAGTAGTTTTTAGGGTGAACCACCCCTTTAATAGAATTGTATGGATCTTTTCAGGATTTAATATTAACTGGGATAAATCCGTAATGCTGCTTTTGGACCCTGTGAGTTTGGAGCATCCACACCAGGTTCATCGGATAGCCCTGGTTACATCATTTTAAATATTTGGAAGTGGTAATTGCATCAGATATTACCGAATACACAGACAAGAATATACTCCCTCTTGTCAAATTTAGACAACTGAACAAAACGTGGAGTAAATTCCCATTGTCCATGGTAGAAAAGGCGAACTTGGTGAAGATGGTGTGGATGCCCCAGATTCTATATGTACTACACAACTCCCCCCCCCCCCCCCCCATATGGTTGACAATGCGATTATTTAGGACTATCGATTCCGTTTTTAGGGACTTTGTGTGGAAGGGTAGAAAACCTAGAATTGGAAACATTACAACAGCCTATAGATAAGGGGGGAATTGCCAATACCCAACCCAAGATTATATTTTATTGCAACACTGGCAAAGCTGGGAGGTAGTGAACATGCAGGACCCTACACAGAAGATAATATCACAACTTAGGCCCCATGCACACGAGAAGCAATTACAAACACCTCTAAACTCACGTTTTCAAAGGCAAAAACCGGCGTTTAAAACACCAGTTTTTGCCGCGAATTGCGCAGCGTTTTGCAGCGTTTTACCGCGTTTGCGGCTGTCAGTGCTTATCTCAAAGACATTGTAGACCCTCCCAAAGTTTAAAACGCAAAAATAAAATGCTTCTGAACCCAAAATTTTGCGTCTGAAAAAACGGACATAAACCCAACTGCTTTAAAATGCCAAAAAACGTGATTGTGTGCATGGACACATAGGATAACATTAAATGTGTTCAGGGGCAGTTGAAAAAAATGCCCAAATGCCTTTGAACTCGAGTTTAGCAGCATCTCGTGTGCATGGGGCCTTAAACATCCTTTAGTTCAACTAATGGTAACTCACCACTTTTGTAATAAAAGAAAATTGCCTACTTTTCATTTGATTCATAGGGTATGGGAAGCAGTCTGAACTATTACTCAACATGAGGGCTATACAAAACATGTGCCTATATGGGACAACTACTACCTCTATGAACTGAATAGACTTTCGGAATTATCGATTGGAAAAAAGCGGGTATAATATTCCTGTATCAGTTATATGAAGGGGACATTTTACTTCCTTTTGAGATATTAAAAGATCGTTATCAGTTAACGAATACAAATTTCTACCAATATCTTCAAATACGCCACACATTACAGACTCAGAGCTCAAAAATCCAACTACAGTATAAACACTAAAATACTATCAAAGGCAACTTTGGTTTCTTGCACAAAACGAGGATTAATAGGAGACCTTTATTCTAATTTACAAATAATAGAGAACACTGAAAAACATTAAATAGTTTTGTCAGGTTGCAAGGAGACAGAGGATCTAGATGAGGAGGATTGGACACATGCCCTGGAAACGCTTCCCAGGACATCCCTCTCACCCTCCCAAAGGTTGTCCCAGCTTTATATCATACACAGGGCTCATTATGCCACACATAAAAACTCTGGGCCAGATTCACGTAGAATTCCGGCGGCGTAACGTATCGCATTTACATTACACCGCCGCAAGTTTTACGGGCAAGTGCTTGATTCACAAAGCACTTGCCTGTAAACTTGCGGCGGCATTGCGTAAATCCGTCCGGCGCAAGCCCGCCTAATTCAAATGGGGCATGTATCATATAAATTAGGCATGTTCCCGCGCTGAACGTACTGCGCATGCTCCGTTTTGAAATTTCCCGCCGTGCTTTGCGCGAAATGACGTCGCACCGACGTAATTTTTTGAACGGCGACGTGCGTTACGTCCTTTCCTTTTCACGGACGACTTACGCAAAAAAAAAAATTAAAATTTGACGCGGGAACGACGGCCATACTTTAACATGGCAAGTCTAAATATAAGCCAAGAAATAGCAGCCTTAACTATACGCCGGGAAAAGCCGACTAGCGACGACGTAAGAGAATGCGACGACCGCGCGTACCCTTGTGGATCGCCGTAACCAGCTAATTAGCATACCCAACGCGGAAGAAGACGCGAACTCCACCCAGCGGGCGCCGAAGTATTGCATCCTAAGATCTGAAGGCTTACAAAGCCGTACGCCTGTCGGATCTTACCCAAATACCGTTGTATCTTGGTTTGAGAATTCAAACTAAAGATACGACGCGGGAAATTTGAAAGAGTATCTACTGATACTCCGGCGTACTTCTTCTGAGAATCTGGCCCACTATGCTTGGGGGAAAATATAAAACCCCATAATTTTTTTAATGGTTCTCTTATCCACATGCTCTGACGATGCCCAAAGCTTTATTATTGGAGGGGGGGGATATTTGTAACTTTCAATTTATTATGCTCCACTGAGATAATAGGAACACCTAAACTTGCACTACAGGGAATAATCCCCGATGGAACGTTACCAGTAGAGATGCATATTATGTGGATAAGATCCCTATATTTGGCACGTAAAGTTATTCTACAAAAATGGTCATCTGCTGATCCTCCAACCCATAAACAATGGGTTGAGAAACGTAGTTATACGCTTAAAAGAGAAAAAAATAACATATAAGCATAGAAGTACACCACAAAGGTTTGATAAAATATGGTCATGTTTGTTAGATACTAGTAATCAACTACCGTATTTATCGTGGTATAACGCGATCCCGCGTATACCGCGCACCCCTAAAGTGACCCCCAATCCTGTGGAAAAAGTTATTTTTGTACTTACAGTTTTGGTGTCTTGCGCGGCGTCCATGGGCGGCCTCGTCGGGTCCGGTGTCCTCTTCGGCGGGTCCGGCGCCCTTCTGCGGCGTCCTCGCTTCCTCCCCGCTCGTTTCCCGCGCCGAGTTTTGAATACTGCGCCAGCATATACCGAGCGCAGTACACTCGGGCAGGCTCGGCAACTGTCGCGCTCACGTCCAGGACGTGACCGCGGAAGAAGCCGAGACTGGCCGACTATACCCGAGTGTACTGCGCTCGCTATATGTCGGCGCAGTATTCAAAACTCGGCGCGGGAAAGCGGCTATCGGCGTATATCGCGCACCCACGATTTTGCCCTGATATTCAGGGCAAAAAAGTGCGCGATATACGCCGATAAATACGGTATGTGATTGTTTTCCTAGTGGAAACAAGTGAGGTAGAGGAGATCTATGGGAACAAAGAGTAGAAGAGAAGAAATTAGTGTGTTATAGCTGTATAGAGGAAGCTGCCACAGTTTAATGATTGATATTAGTGGTGATCAACTTGATGTGTAAAATGTATCTATGTCTATAAAGTTTTATTTATTATATGCTAAGCTACTTTAGTCCGAGAGGTGCAAGGTTTATTTGTTTTGTGCGTTTTCCTATTTTTGATACTTTATGGATTATTTTGACATTATTGTATGTATATTTAATAATAAAAAATTATATGGGAAAAAAAAGGCAAAATTTATATGGGTAAGGCCCCTTTCATACTACTGCGACTTCAAAGTCTTGTGATTTTACTGCGTTATTTTGCCACTATTCATGATTTTTACCTCGATTTCAGGGAATACCTGTGTAAGTGGCATCAAAATCGGACCAAAGTAGTGCAGGAACTACTTTGAATTCGTACTAATATGAATGGTTGTCATTGGAAATCATGGGAAACGACTTGTCATGATACTTTGCAGTCCCAAATCGTGGGAGAAGTCGTATAAGTGTGAAAGGGGCCTAAAGGTCATTTTATTTAGCAGTGTTGGTTTCTGGTTTTCTAGTTACGAGCAGTGCACGTATATTGCGGTTACGTGCACTGCTGTCCCTACACTACAAATCCCAGGAACCATTGCACGTGTCTCTTTTTAATGGGTACACTGACCCATTTTCATCCATTACCCTATACCAGTGTCAGATGCTGAGGGCCAGCAAAGAATTAATGGGGAGGTTTCCAATGCATTTAAATGGCGGCACTGGATGCATAGGCATGTATGAATGTAGTCCTCAGGAGTGCACAGATGAGTGTGGCTACATTCCCACATACAGTGGAACCTTGTAGATCCTACGTATTGGATTTAGCAAGGCAAGATTGCAGGCAAGTGTCAAAAAACACCTTTTTAAAGCTGAGGTCCGCCCAAATATTTTTTTTTTAAACCAGCAGTTACACAGAATGCAGCTGCTGGCTTTTAATAGGACACTTGCCTGTCCTGAAGTCCAGCGATGTGGACACCACAGCTGATGTTTCTATCAGCTGTAGGATGCTTTCGCCACCCTTGCGTGTAAGGGTACCTGGCAGTGTAGCCTTTAGGCTACTGCTAATGCGCATGCGCGAGGCCCCGCTCCTCTCTTACTGGCCTGGTGACAGGGGAAGGAGGAGGTAAGGAGCCCCAGCTGTGACGTCAATTTTCGTGGCTGAGGCTCCCGGAAGTGGTAAAGGAAGTATACCTGTCAGACATGTATCATGTAGCCATACGTCGGTCGGATGAGGCCAAAATTGAGGCGTATCTTCTATTAAGAATTAGGCGCAGAGATACGACGGCGCATCTGTTCACTTACGCGGCGTATCAGAAGATACGTCGGCGTAAGTGTCTGTGAATCTGGGCCATTGTGTCCAAATGCCAGTCCATTCTGGATGGGCCAAGTTTCATTTGCAGGTAGTGTTAGAACTTGAGCCCCCCTCCCCTCTGCGCATTTCATTGGTGCATCACTATGATGGAGTGCATCACTGACCCAAAGTAGACTGTCTCCTAAGTGCAAATGAATTGTAAAGCATGTGTCTGTCTCTTGTCAGATTCCAAACTCATGTGTATGTATTTCCCTGATTTGTTTTCTTCTCACAGAATTATTCCCCATGCAGATGGAAGGTGTGAAACTTACTGTAAATAAAGGGTTGAGTAACTTTTTCCAGGTAAGGCCCACTAAAGCGTATCTATGATCAAAAATAAAGATATACGTAATGATGCATTTAGGGCCGGATCATACCATGCTCGTGCAGGAACGAACTGTGCAATTCACATGTGGTTCTGTGCGATTTTTAGACCATTCATTTTGATTAAGCTAAAATTGTACCATACTGCACCAAAAGTAGTGCATGCATTGTTTTAAAATGCACTGTAACCAGATTGCATGGTACTTTTGTAAAAAAAATACTATATATTTCTTCCTGTTGGAAGGAGCAAGAGAGATACAGTAAAACCTTGGATTGCGAGCATAATTGGTTCCAGAAACATGCTTTTAATCCAAAGCACTTGTATATCAAAGCAAATTTCCTCATAAGAAATTATGGGAACTCAGATGATTTGTTCCACAACCATTTATTTATAAGTCCTTTTTAGTTTATAGTCCATATAAAAAGTTTGTAGCAATGTGATAAGTTGTGTAACCATAACATGTCCATCCACAAATAGAAGCCTCCCCAAGGGGACTAGAAGCAAAATCCATCAGGAGCTACAGAGTACAAAAGAGAAGAGTGGCAACTCTAAGTGTAGCAATATGTTGCTAAATGTTGTACCTTCATTAAATGTAACCATATTGCTACACTTGGAAGGCTCCTCTCTTCTTTTACACTCAGTTGTGACATGACGCTACTTGTATATCAAGTCAAAATTTACCAAAACATTTTGCTTGTCTTGCAAAAGGCTCTCAAACCAAGGATTTACTGTAATTTTAAATTGAAGTAGTTTATCTGGGGGGACGGGGGTGTTACTAACAAAATTGAATCCAAATTCCAGCTCACACTTTATAAGCAAGGCTGCCATCAGGGGGGTACAGGCATTACACCTGTAAGGGTCCCCAGGGGCCTGGCTGGCCCCCCTCCCCGTTTTTTTTTTTTTTTTTTTATTATTATTATTATTATTATTATTATTATTTTTATTTTTATTTTTTTGCATTACACCTGTAAAGGGCCCAATGGACCCCTCCTGTTTTTTTTATTTTTGCATCCCACCGCTTATTATCAGGAGAGAAGGGATTACACTTGTTTTTTTTTCCGTCAGCATCCCCCCCCCCTGTTCTCTGCTCCAGGGGGGCCCTGCCTAAAGCTGTGTAAGGGGCCCCAAAATGTGTGATGGCTGCCCTGTTTATAAGCAGTTAGTTAGGCCCCTTTCAGACGGAGCGGAATCCATCAAGCGTATCTGCCTGCTCAGCGGGGATCGCTATGCTGGTGACACAGCCTGCTGTTCTCTATGGGGTGGTCGGATGTCCATTTCCATTTGGCTGTCATCCGATCTGCCAGACTGATGGCGAACGTATTCCCATCTGTCTGTTTTTAGTGGATCAGATCGGATGCCGATGGGAGTCAATGGACACATGTAGACTGACATCCGCCACTTCGTAAAGGACAATGGGTAGTCCAATCGGGTCCTTATTGTGGCTGTTGAACCCTTTCTTCAGGCTGGTAGTGGCCTTCTATAGTAGGAAATAAATGGTTTGCTTATTACTAATGGTATATCTCCACATATGGCCCCTGACTCAAGCAGCACCTTCTGTAGTGTTGAGCGGTGTCGCATAACACAGGAGATGGCAGTCTTATGCAGAATCAATGTAATAGTTACAGTATTTACTTGATGTAGAGAGTTTTTAAATTAGTTTGTGACTTAGAGCCGCTTTCAGTCCCTTTTGACAGATGGCCTGGCACACATACCATATCGGTTTAACTCATTTTTCTTGTTTTGTCTTTCAGGTAAACCATACGATCTCACTCAGTACTGTCGGGGATTCAAATTATCATTTTGGAGCCACATATGTTGGAACAAAGCAGCTGAGCCCAGCAGAGGTGAAATTATAATCTCTAACTGAACTGCACTAAAAATGTTTTTTAAAGTTCACATAAAGCTGTAGATTCTTACCATATATACTGTAATTGTGTCATATGACTAAATGGCCATCTACTCTTTGTAAATAAGATATGGATACAATTATTTCATTAGTGTTGGTTATTTAATTTTTTCTGATACATTATTTTATATAAAAGTTATATTGATTTGGAAAAGGCACATTTTGTTTTATACATAGCACAGATGTAGATTTTCTCTCTCTGCATGGCTGTTTTTTTTTTAAAAAAAGGAAGAAAAAGTCCTGTAATTACTGGTGCATTCTTCTTATAGATCTCTTTTGCCCACATTTCAGTCCCCTTTGTTCCCCTAGAACACATTCTTACTTGCTGGAAGATATAATAAAGGCCACCCTTCTCTTTATTTTAAAGGGGTTGTAAAGATTCATATTTTTTCAACTTAAATGCATTAAGGTGAAAAAAACATCTGATGCTCCCACTGCTGTCAATCAAACCAATGATGCGGCGTGCTGGGCCGAGTGATACAGTTGGCGGCTATAGCTGTCGGCTGTATCACGGTAGCGCGTCTGCAAGCTAACCCCCTTGGTAGAGAGCTTCCCATGAAGGGGGTTGGCTGATGCGGGAAGGAGCCGAGACAGCTGCCGAGGGACCCCAAAATAGGAGGATCTGGGCCACTCTGTGCAAAACAAACTGCACAGTGGAGGCAAGTATGACATGTTGGTTATTTAAAAAAATAAATGCTTGAACCTTTTATAACCCCTTTAAGTAAACCCTCATTTAAAAGGCTAGTTCATATTTACAATAAACTGCCAGTGCAGTTAAGGGGTGCCAGTAAATAAAAGCAAACCGTACAGCTTTGACTAAAAAATGTACCTTTTGAAGCCTGGCCTAAAAACTCCCAAAGATGGTGTTCTTCCATCCTGCCTGGTTGCTAAGTTGCTTCCAGCTTAAACTGTTTGTCCCGACAATCACAGGAGCGCTCCCCCCCAGTTAATACCCTGCATGTGCATTCTTTATCCCCTCACCAATCACAGTAGGTCTGAGCTCAGCACTGCTATGACAGTGAAGATAGAACACCATGCATGTTTGTGGTTTTGCATCGGAGCTCACTTTTGTGATGTTGGGGACAAAGCAGTATACTAAACAGCATCATGGTAGCGTCCTAGCAACAGGGCAGGATAGGGGAACACTACATACCTCCTAAAGCCAAGCCGAAAAAAACAAATGACCTACAGCTATGACAGGTGCATTGCTCCACATTGGTGAAAGCTGCAGTTTTTTTTTTTTTTTAACCAGAAACTCATGCAGGGGAGACAATGCAATGCTTTTATGAACAGAAAGCCAATGAAATGCAGCAAATCTTGTGCACGTTCCTAATACAGTAGAATATACATTTAGGTACATCACAACTGTTCAGGTAACCTTCAAGCTAAATGCTCTCATTGCACAGCATCAATAATTGCTGCAAAACGGAGAACCTAACTGGAAGTGTCTGAAAGAATATGGCCACCAAAGTACAAGTGGCTTTCAAAATATTCAAGGATGAGATGTGGAGAAGGGGCTGAAGGGGGGCACAAAAAAGATGAGGGGGAGAATGTAAATTCCCATCCTCACAAGTAGCAACCAAAATTTTCAAATAACTTGTGTACTTATGTCAGCACACACAAGGGCTTCATATTCAGAAGTAAAAGAAAACTCATTCCGATAGAACCAAGGCAATTTATTGGGAGTGCTTTTGCTGTAAGCAGTAAAGTCTTCACTTGGCTTGTTGTCTTTAACTTGTCTCTTCCCCAGGGTAATTGAGGTGGTTTCAACAGGTTTGGGATACATATGCCTGTGTTGAGTAAATAGGGAAGGGTCGGGATCCTATACAGTGCATTCGAAAAGTATTTAACGGTGCTTTACATCTTCCACATTTTGTTATGTAACAGCCTTATTCCAAAATGTAGATTTTTGAGGAAAATAATTAATTTAATCCATATAATGATAACATGAAAGAAGTTTGAAATATTTTAAAATGTATATAAAAAATAAATCCCATGTACATAAGTATTCACATCCTTTACTCAATACTTTGAAGCATCTTTGGCACCAATTGCAGCCTCAAGTTTTTTTGAGTATGATGCTACAAGCTTGGCACACCTATTTTTGGGCAGTTTCCATTCTTCTTTGCAGGACCTCTCAAGCTCCATCAGGTTGGATGGGGAGTGTCAGTGCACAGCCATTTTCAGATCTCTCCAGAGATGCTCAATTGGGTTCAAGTCTGGGCCACTCAAGGACATTCACAGAGTTTCTTGGCTGTGTGCTTAGGGTTGTTGTGCTGTTGGAAGATGAACCTTTGCCCCAGTCTGAAGTCCAGAGTGCTCTGAAACAGGTTTTCATCAAGGATGTCTCTATACATTGCTGTATTCATCTTTCCCTCGAGCCAGATGATGCTGCCACCACCATGCTTCACTGTATTAGCCAGGTGATAAGCGGTGCCTGGTTTCCTCCAGACATGATGCTTACCATTCAGGCCAGAGAGTTCAATGTTTGTTTCATCAGACCACAGAATTTTGTTTCTCAGGGTCTGAGAGTCCTTTAAGTGCCTTTTTGCAATCTTCAAGTGGGCTGTTACGTGGCTTCTGTTGGGTCACTCTACCATACAGGCCTAATTGGTGGACACTGTTATTTTTCTGGAAGTTTCTCCTCTCTCCACAGAAACGTTGGAGCTCTGTCAGAGTGATCATCAGGTTCTTGGTCACCTCCCTGACTAAGGCCATTCTCCCCCGATCGCTCAGTTTGGCCGGGCGGCCCGCTCTAGAAAGAGTCATGGTGGTTCCAAACCTCTTCCATGTACAGATGATTGAGGTCACTGTGTTCATTGGGACCTTCAATGCTGCAGGAATTTTTCTGTACCCTTCCCTAGATCTGTGCCTCCATACAATCCTGTCTCGGAGGTCTACAGACAATTCCTTGGACTTCATGGCTTTGTTTGTGCTCTGACATGCACTGTTCACTGTGGGACCTTATATAGACGGGTGTGTGCCTTTCCAAATCGTGTCTAATCAACTGAACAGGTGGACTTCAAGTATTTTGTAGAAACATCTTAAGGATGATTAGTGGAAACAGGAGGCACCTGAGCTCAATTTTGAGTGTCATGGCAAAGGCTGTGAATACTTATGTACATGGGATTATTTTTTTGTAAATTTGCAAGGATTTTAAACTTTTTTTACATTGTCATTATGGGGTTTTGTTTGTAGAATTTAGAGGAAAATAATTAATGTAATCAATTTTGGAATAAGGCTGTAACATAACAAATTGTGGAAAAAGTGAGGTGCTGTGACTACTTTCCAGATGCAATGTATGCCTCTTCCTGGGCATGATATGGTGAAGTAAGAACAATGTCGGTTATCAGGAAATCTGTGAATTTTTTTTTTTTAACTGCCTTTTTAAAACATCTAGCCTAAAGTAAGGTATGGAGTGGCATGACTAAGATGTCCCTGAGTTAGCATCACTTCATCATTTCCCACATGAGTCTGCTGTTGCTGAACCTGGCCTGTTTGTGAGTCCTGAGGACAGGAGTTGAGAACCACTGACCTAGTGGAAGCGATAAAAATCAAAATGCTCTACAAGCACCTGTGTGGTCCAAGTCCCTGAATCCAAGATCTTTTAAACCAGGAGGGAACAATGGGTTCCCTACAATTGGGATAAGGTTTTGGAGAGAGATCTTCCCTTGGAAGACATTTCCTACACTTGGCCCACTTAGTGACCACGGTGGGATGGGACTTGACTGCAGAAGGGACCTCTTGCTTCTATTGTTGTGCACGGTTTAAAGCCCTGGTGCCCAAACTGCAGCCCTTTGTTATATGATATGCAGACCTCAGCAGTCTGTAGTGGCAACGTTGATCTCTAGTAGCCTCATGTAATATATTCCCAGTTTAATATTGTCTTCTGCAGCCTATCCCCAGCAAAAAATTTAACATGTCCACACTCCCTGATCCTCATTTTCTCTATTCGGTTAGGTCTGCAGTTTCTGACAGTCTACTCAAGCATTACATATATTAAACATTATAGGTGGCCATTTGGTGATGACAGGGGCCCCATTTGAGGCTTTCTTTAGCTCATAAGTTGATAACCATCAGAGCACATGTGTTATAGCTTAGTAAATTGCACCTCTGTCCAGCCAGCTTGCAGTGACACAAAAGATTTAGAAGTGTGTAACATGTGCTCAGCAGAAATGCCTCGAGGTTAAGAACTGAATCACTTTGTTTAGGTGACTTGCTTATGCTCTTGTGTTTTGTTTTCCCAGGCATTTCCTGTTTTAGTTGGAGACATAGATAACGGCGGCAGCCTGAACGCACAAGTAATCCATCAATTCACTAAGTGCGTCCGAACAAAGATTGCAATTCAGGTAACAAAAGTGCATGTGCATAGTTTAATACCAGAAGCTGTCATGTCCAGCAACACTTTATTCAGGGTGCTTTTTGTCAGTTGATTGACTAAGGGACTCGTTTATACCAGAGAGCAGATATTGCTATCCGCTTCCTACTATACCCTACTTGTGACACCCACCTCTTACGGCCCATTAATAAAATGCAAACCGCAATGTTGAATCTGCAAGACTGCAGATCTGCCTGCTTGACACAAGAAACATAGCTCCATGATTGAAGAAGAGCTGCTCATGTTACTTTGACAGATTACATGACCGGGCCTTCCTCCCCACTTTTTTTTCTTCAAACTTCCATTTATTTAATAGTGCTCTGCTGGCTTCAGGCTCCCAAAGCTGGCAGAGAGCTAAGCACATTGCTGTGCTTTATAAATGTGCATTGGTTTTTGTAAAGCGATATGGCTGCAGTATGGCATCTTCATCATTCTGCCACTAATACTCACTGTTTGGTCTGGGTATCTAAAGGATAAAGACACGTATTTAGGGTGGAACGTGTAACATGTTCCAGCTCCTGCTGCCTCACGCTCTGACACATACATACATACATACACACATACACACACACACCACACACACACTCCAGTGTAAAAATGGGAGTCAGATCATCTTCTTGCACCCGCTGTCACAATTCCAAAACAGTGTGGCTGTTTCCTGTGAATGAATGAATAAATAAATAAATAACGACAAGTACAGTCAGCCACGGCAGCAGGCGGCTTGTAGTTTTGAATTAACTGTCAGGACGCTAATGATTGCACCCTTGTAGCTCATTTACAAGCCCTGCAGCTTTCAAACAGTCGGTCTGTATGCAGATACGGGGTGAAAGCTGCAGGGCTTGTCTGCAGAAGCCTGACATTGCACCCCCTGATCCACTGATCACAGGTACAATGCTTTTCAGGCTCTTGCAGGAAAAAAATAACAAATGCACGTTTTTTCCTGCTTCTGGACTCTAAGGCCCGTTTCACACATGCGGACCCTTTAGGTCCGCCTGTCAGTTTTTTAGGTGGATCTGAACGGACTCTTCATGCAGGTCTATGGAGAGACTGATGTCCGCAGTGACATGTCCGCTGACATCCAATCCGCTGAATCCAGACAGATAGAAACCTAATTTTCCATCCGTCTGGTAGATCGGATAAAAAAAACGGACAGGCGGTCCGTTTTCATCCGATTCCCCAATAGAGGATAGTGGGAGCTCTGACAGGTCCCTCCCTGCACAGTGTGCAGAGACAGCCCAGTCATTCAGCGGGGATCAACGGAACGATCCCTGCTGAGCAAGCGGAGTCCGTCAAAACGGACGTGTGTGTGTGTGTGTGAAAGGGGCTTAAGGCTGGGTTCACACATATGCAAATTGGATACAGATTTCCCCGCATTACAGGAGAGTGGGCCTGGCTCTCAATGGTTTGCATTTGGAAATAGTCCTGGTTGTCTTTGTTTCCGATTCAGGCAAAAAATGCGGACCTGATTTACACCTCAATCGGTGAACAGGGATTCGCCGGACCGCTGCTGTGAGCTGCGGCCGCAGCACGTGTGAACCCAGTTTTAAAGCCGTAAAAGCGAATGTTTCCATGGACACTGGAGGGTTGAATCAAGGTTCCCTTTTAATACTCCAGTAGAAGGGTCTCCTTGCTCTCCCCTGGTGTGTCCAGTATGTAGCCAGATGAGTTTTGCATGCTTTGTAATTACGGAGATCAAGTGGTGAAATGTATTACTCTACTACTGCTCTTAAAGTCCCTGAATAATATTGAAAGTAATTAAGTACAGCTTTAAGAAGACATGCACTTTAAAGGGGTTATCTGCATCTTCCTTTCTCAGACCCAGCTGTCCAAGTTTGTGAATTGGCAGTTAGACACAGAATACAGAGGACAAGACTTTACAGCTGCTGTCACATTGGGCAACCCAGACATAATAGTGGGATCAGGTAAGGAGAATATCAATAAATGAGAGCAAAGTGTTCTGCTCAATCCTCTAAGTTTTAAAGCTGATCTTTGGCAAAACTAATAAAGTTCTATATTTTTATTTCTTATGCTCAGTTATGTTATGTTTTTATTACACCTTAAAGTGGACGTTCAGCCAAAATCGAATGCTAAACCTACTTTCAGAAACATTCTAAACTAATCTATCTAATCCTATAAAGAAGAGATCTTCTTTATAGAGATGTATGTACTTGCATATTCTGTAGCCGGTCCGGTCCCACACTAGCGGTCGCTGACCGCTTCGGTGTGTGGTCATGTGTAGGAGAGGCAGCCGACAATGGAAACCCCATAGTAACACTATGGGTGACGTCACTTCCCAGGCATTTTAACAACCATCGTCGACTTTCTCTCGCTACACAGCAACTGCTGCTGGAGACCGGATCGGCTTCCGAAAAGGTACATATATCATATGTATAACCCTTTCCCAGGTTAGATTCGTTTTAGGATGTGGCTGAGAGTAGGTTTTGGCTGAACTTCAACTTTAATGCCAAATATGTTTTTAATATTTAATACAAAAATGATAATCTTTATAGTTTATTTTCCAATACAGTAAAACCTTGGATTGCGAGCAGAATTCATTGCCGAAACATGCTTGTATACCAAAGCACTTGTATATCAAAGTGAACGTCCCCATAAAAAATAATGGAAACTCAGATGATTCATTCCACCACCCTTTATTTATAAGTCCTTCAGTTTATAGTCCATATAAAAATATTATAGCAATGTGATGGGTTGTGTAACCATAAAATGTCCATCCACAAGGGAATTGGAAGTAAAATCCAGCAGGAGCTACAGAGTATAAAAGAACAGAGAGGCGCCACTACGTTTTAATCATCAACCATGTGAGGTACAACATTTAGTACCTTCATTAAATGTAACCATATTGCCACACTTGGAGGTGCCTCTATTCTCTTTTAAACTCAGTTGCGAGGTGACGCTTCTTGTATATCAAGACATCGCTTGTTTATCAAGTCCAAAATGTATTTAAAAAAAAAACTTGCACAACACACTTTTGTTTAAAAAAAAAAAAAGTGCTTTATTGTTGTCATATAGGTGAATTAAAAAGCATGTCCATTGGTACAGAGCATTGCATGAAGAATTTGTGCATGTACAGGTCAAGAAACGGTGTCCAGCAAAAGTTCACAGTCATAGGAAAATAATTACACAGTAGTTACAATCCAAACAGTCATCTAGTATCTATGCTAGGAAATTTAGTCCTTCCTAGTGTACTAGGCCGAAGTCCACGTGGCCCATACTTTTTCGCATTTCCATTGACAACCCCTGTTTATATACGTAATCCTATACATGGGTAGGGCAGCTCTAATCTGTGCCTTCCAGGAGGAGAGAGAAGGGGGGTTGTCGTCTTAATCCATTTAAGGAGTATTTTTTTTTTAGCGTAAAAGAGAAGGTATGAAATCAGTAATTTGCAGTGATGAGAGTGTTGTTCGTCATCATGAGCCCAATAAGGCCAACTCGGGTAGCATTGCAAGGGACAGTTGCAATCTAGAGTTTATTTCCCCAAATACCTTCGTCCAGTAAGCCGAGATGATAGGACAGTCCCAGAACATATGAAAAAATGTTCCTATGTGCGCTTTACATCTAGGACACTGAGGGGCCCTATCGGGAAATATTCTGTGAATTCTTTGGGGTGTATAGTATATTCCAGGGCTCAAAATTTCAAGTCCTGAGCTACTAGCCAGGTCTCAAGGGTTACTCGCCACCAGTTGCCCCACCCAACCCTTACCCTATCCCATCCCTAATCACGCCATCATAAATTATTTCATGAAATGACAATTAAATGTTTTATGCAAAATTAAGTTACAAAAATAAATATTAACAAATACTTTATCAGTTCCCCTCAGCGTGACCTGTGCCCATCATTGCGGCCTCGCATCCCCCCCCCCCCCCCACTGCGGCCTTGCATTGCATGCCCCCCCGTGGCCTTGCCAGGACAGAGGAAATGGAAGGGGTGGCCGGAGTTAAAGGAGAGCAGCAGAATCACCGAGCGGTAAAAAAAAGCAGTAACAGCATTACATTGAAATTCTCTCCGCTCTGCTCACTGATCTCACACAGCCCTGCCTCCTCCTAACCCCGCGCCTGTGATAGACAGAATGCGGGTCCTAAGCTGGGATGTATTCTGTCTATCGCGGGGTTAGGAGGAGACGGGGCTGTGTGAGATCCGTGAGCAGAGCGGAGACAATTTCATGCTGTTAGTTTTTTTTTCCTGTCGGTTATTCCGCGGCTCTCCTCTATCTCCAGTCACTCGGCTCCGGATCATCCCCGCCTGCCGGTGGTGCTCGTCCCCCCCCACTCCCAGGCAGCCCAGCTCCTCGCCAGCCCTCATTTTCCACTTGCAAAATGCGAGTAGGCGAGTGGAAAATTTGAGGGCTGGTATATTCTGTGCAAAAATTTTACCTGTATGAGTTTGTCCTTAGAGGAGATAACTAATTTGGAACCATTTTCCAGATACCCTCACTTGACAGGAAGGATGGGAGGACTATGTCACTGTGCCATGTTTTTCATAGTTTCTCTAGTTTGGGGGAGTCGGTGCCCAGGAGTGCCACTCAAACCAAGTTACTCTCAATCCAAGGTTTTAGTGTACATATATACAAAAAAGAAACACACACAAACCCAAGCAAATCGTGTTACAAGACCATACCTATATCCCTGACACTGGGCAACCCTACATCACTCCCCCCTACCTCAACTTAAATCGGATATATTGCCACATTTTTATGTGACTACATTAACAATTGGACAAAAGGGGGGGGGGGGGGGGTTGTGTTTTGAAATCAATAGAATAAGGTATCCACTGGCGTCCCCCAATAGCTTTACTTTTGTCACAGATGCAACAGGAAGTTAGAGGAAACTCCCAAAGTAAGGGGAAATCCCTTCTTGGGCAGTTGCCCCCAGAACAGGTGTCCACATTTGACCATGTCCCATTGTTCTGGGCACAACTCTAAAATTCTGGATTTTCCTTTTTTTTATCTCGGTGACTATGGTCGCCAGTACAAAGAGGAGGATGAGCATCAGCCTCTCGCAGAATGAGGAATGAGATGAAGAAGCAGAACAAGGAGCCAGGTGCATGCCAATAGGATCATAACACAGAGCAACTCCTCACTATGCTGCTTCTCTGTTCACTCTCCACATACCGGGAGAGGGTACAGAGGACCTGGGCTCAGAGAAATAAGTACAGTAGGGTAGATCTCTTAATTGAGGGTTAATGTTGCAGCAAAAGCTGGCTTTATTGCATCTTTCGATGAGCTATTCTTTATTGGTATCTTTTTGACTGGAGTTCAGATTTAAGACTTTATTTACTGTAGCAGCACAGAGAATAACAAAATATTAGAAAATAAAAATTTGATTTTTATTTTTTTATACCATACTAGATTTGAAAGACCACTGGTAACATAATATGATTGACTAAATGTTATTTCAAAATATTTTCAATCACAAGATAACATGACTCGTGCATGTCAAAATAAATTGTGCATTATATTAAAAAGTGTCAATTTCCTGCCATAACATTACTCATTGTGTTTCAGCAGTCCATAAGCAAATAAATATGTTTTTTTTTCTCTAGGTATTGTGGTTGCACACTATCTGCAGAGCATCACACCTAATCTAGCACTAGGAGGAGAACTTGTATATCATCGGCGTCCTGGGGAGGAGGGGACTGTGATGTCATTAGCAGGAAGATACACAGGTAATATTTCCATATACAACATATATGCTTTAATAAATACACATAGCGCACCGGAAGGATCCCCCCCCCCCATCCACATTAAGTGTGTGAATGGGGCAGATGGCAGGTGCCATGCAGGACTCCTGCAGTGAACTGCTGCACCACTAATAAATGGTGAAATGCCTACCACTCAAAATAAATATAAGAAAGAAATGGTGTGCTGTTCAGCAAAAAATGTAGAGCTCTAATAAATACCATTATATGATACACAAATATACATTTCTAAGAAAGCTTAATATGCTATGAGCATATTCCTTTATATATCCTGATTATTCTGTCCCAAGTGGAGCTTGCCCAGTCTAAAAGGCACACCAGGCCAATAATACTAAATCTTAAAGGCGCAGTATGACCTGTAATGGGTAATAGAGTAAGGTGAGCACCCAAAGGTGTCTGGTGATGGCTGACACTTGGCTGTCTTTTTAGGAATGGGCACCACACTCTAAAACTCTATATTCCAAGGATAAAAGGTATTTTTGAATTGGATTTTTATAACTATTATTATTTAAGGTACTTGTATAGCACCATCAATTTACACAGCGCTTTACATATACATTGTACATTCACATAGGTCCCTACCCTCTAGGAGCTTACAATCTAAGGTCCCCAACTCCCATTCACATACTAGAGACAATTTAGGCCATGGGTGCTCAACCTGTGGCCCTCCAGCTTTTGTGAAACTAAAAGTCCCATCATGCCTCTGCCTTTGGGATTCATGGGTGTAACTGTCAGCCTTGCAATGGCTCATGGGACTTGTAGTTCTGCAACAGCTGGAGGGCCACAGGTTGAGCACCCATGATTTAGGCAGAAGCCAATTAACCTACCAGTATGTCTTTGGAGTGTGGGAGGAAACCCATGCAGGCACAGGGAGAACATGTATACTCACTGTATATGTTATCACCAAGCACACTCTTTCACGGAATATCATAAGGAATTTTATATTTGTGTTTCATATATGTTCTTGGAGTTTTATATATATTTTGTGCTGAACAGCGCACCATTTCTTATTTTCTTAAATTTTAGACTGCTTATGTTGACAAATTAGAGAAGGTGAGCAGTAGGGAAGCTTCTAAAAGTGTTCTGGATTCAATGACGTCTTGAGGATGTGATGTCTCAAAGGAGAACATTGGTATAATGCCATGTACTAGGCTGGCACCAGCGCCGATACTAGGCATTTACACAAGTATTGGTACTCCGGAAAATGTTCAGTTGTCAGCGGGATTCTCCTGCTGACAAGTGAATTGTACACACAAGAATGCAGCAATTATCAGTTGTTAAAGCGGAGTTCCACCCAAAAATGGAACTTTGGCTTTTCAGAACCCCCCCCCCCCCTCCTGTCTTCTACCAGCCCTCCCCCTCATCGTCTTCTGGGAAACACACTGTTCCCAGGAGAGAGCGGGGACCAGTTACGATGCGCCGCTCGAATCGCGCTTGCGCAGTAGGGAACTGGGCAGTGAAGCCGCAACACTTCACTTCCTGATTCCCTCACCGAGGATGGCAGCGGCAGCATCCGAGGGACAAGCAATGCCTCGGCTGCCGACATCGCGGGCGCACTGGACGGGTAAGTGTCTATTTTTTTTTTCAAAGTCAGCAGCTGCACTATTTGTAGCTGCTGACTTTAAAACAAAAAAGGTTTCGGGTGCACCTCCGCTTTAAGAAGCAGGGCTGGTGTGTCCTTAACTGATAACTTATTTATTTTGTCACTGGACTTCCTGCTGACAGATGAATGTAAACCCAATGTGGAGTCTGCCATTGATGGATGGAGGAAGAGCCTGGATGTACCATCATAGGGGAGTGTGGGTATGCAGGAATGCTTCCTTCCTCAGCCCTCCAGGTGAATATTTAACTGGGATGGGACCTGGGAGGTAGATGTGCAACTGGCCATGCCTTCTCTCTCGGCCCCATGGTTTAACCCTGTGCTGCCCTGTAAGTGTGGACTAGGATACAGCTGTACTATAATCAGGACCCCATTGTTAACCCTGTGCTGACCATATATTTATGGGGGAAGGCTAACAGGCTATAGTGACCACTTTGGTGGACATCTCCTTGTGCTGTGTGAGCTGAGGAATGGGATTCTACCATGCTGTGATTTGTAGTGCCATATAGAATCTCTATATTTTTTCCACTTTGTCTTTCTTCCTACACCCAGACCCCACTCTCTTCTTGACTTCTGCACTTAATACCCTATATTTTATGTTGCTTACTCCTGCACTCAAACATGTTGTATAGATTACAGGAGGAGGGGAACATAAGATGGAGAAGATGAGTCTTGTGGAGTAGGATGACAGCATGGTCCTTGTAGTTGTGGGGCGCTGAGTGTTGGGAGTTCTGTGTTTCTTCATCACTTGGTCTCATTCAGATGGTGATAATGATGGAGCCCCCCCCCCCCTCCCTGCTCCTTCTCATGTAGATTTCTCTAAATGCCACAAATATAGGTATCAGTAATTGGTATTGGTGAGTACTTAAAGAAGAAAAAAAAAAAAAGTATCAGTACTCGTTGCTAAAAGAGTGGAATCGGTGCATCCCTACCAATATACCCCTACATGTAAACTGCTACTATGCTTGGCTTTAATAATTTAGTTTTAACTTCTTTTCTTGTTCGCGTCATTAATGCTTTATGATTTCTTTGTAGCTCCAAATTGGACAGGGACACTAACGCTAGGACAAGCTGGAGCACATGCAACATATTACCATAAAGCAAATGATCAGGTACTTTTCAATGTATTTGAATGGTGTATGAGCAGAATTTCGGGTCAGTTAATGGTTGCAGTTGGCAATCTCTGGCAGGTGTGTAAGGATGTGGCGGGAGGATGTTGCTTGTGATGTGAGTGTGGTTTTAAAATCGCTCTCTGTTCCCTTAACAACTTAAGGACCGCCTCCTGCACATATGCGTCGGCACGGCTGGGGACAGGCACGTACAGGTACGTCGCCTTTAAGAGACCAGCCGTAGGTCGCTGGCACGCACACGCGACCCGGTCCGAAGCTCCGTGACCCGATTGCTGCCGGTGTCCCGCGATCTGTCACAGGAGCTGAAGAACAGGGAGAAACACACCTTCCCCGTTTTTCACAGTGGCAGTGACACTGATCGTCTGTTCCCTGATCGCCCCACCCCCCTACAGTTAGAAACACATATGAGGTCACCCTAAACCTCTACAGCGCCCCCTAGTGGTTAACTCCTAAACTGCAATTGTAATTTTTACAGTAATCAATGCATTTTTATAGCAGTTTTTGCTGTGAAAATGACAATGGTCCCAACAATGTGTCAAAATTGTCCGATGCGTCCTCCATATTGTCGCAGTCACGAAAAAAAACGCTGATCGCTGCCATTTGTAGTAAAAAAAAATACTAATAAAAATGCCATCAAACTATCCTATATTTTGTAAACGCTATAAATTTTGCGCAACCCAATCGTTAAACGCTTATTGCGTTTTTTTTAACCAAAAATAGGTAGAAGAAAACGTATCGGCCTAAACTGAGGGGGAAAAAAAAAATTAATCTTTTTTTGGGGATATTTATTATAGAAAAAAGTTAAAAAATATTGCATTTTTTTTTTAAATTGTCGCTCTATTTTTTTTATAGCGCAAAAAATAAAAACCACAGAGGTGATCAAATACCACCAAAAGAAAGCTCTATTTGTGGGGAAAAAAGGACGCCAATTTTGTTTGGGAGCCACGTCGCACGACTGCGCAATTGTCAGTTAAAGCGACGCACTGCAGAATCGCAAAAAGGGGCAAGGTCCTTAACCTGCATATTGGTCTGGGTCTTAAGTGGTTAAAGTGACATTAAACAATAACCCACACACATGCACTACTTAATGGCCCGTAATCCATTTTTCCATTAAATAATTTCTTACTTTGTTTTTCTGCCTCCTTGCAATTTCCCCTGTAAGCTACTTCGACTTTCCCCCCCTTTCATTTGTTTGGAACAAGCAGTATATATTGGTTGCGGTTCTGCACACTGCTTAATGCACGCTACACATCTCATAATCCCTGGTTTATATAAGCTAGAGGAGAGGATGGCTATGTTCCTGTATGCAGTGGTACCATTGAGAACAAAGGTAACCACCCTCTAACATGAAGTCTAGTAACAGCAGGGGAAAAAGGCATTTAGAGGAGGCTGAGAGCAATAGAAGAGACTTTTTGATTTAAGAATACATACCTGCTTGGATTTTTTTTTCTTTAAACCAGAGTTTAGAGTTAATTTTTTAAAGACCTTAACCACTTACCCCCCGGAACATATTGCTGCCTAAAGACCAGAGTACTTTTTGCGATTCGGGACTGCGTCGCTTTAACAGACAATTGCGCGGTCGTGCGACGTGGCTCCCAAACAAAATTGGCGTCCTTTTTTTCCCACAAATAGAGCTTTCTTTTGGTGGTATTTGATCACCTCTGCGTTTTTTATTTTTTGCGCTATAAACAAAAATAGAGCGACAATTTTGAAAAAAATGAATATTTTTTACTTTTTGCTGTAATAAATATCCCCCAAAAATATATAAAAAAACATTTTTTTTCCTCAGTTTAGGCCGATACGTATTCTTCTACATATTTTTCGTAAAAAAAATCGCAATAAGCGTTTATTGATTGGTTTGCGCAAAAGTTATAGCGTTTACAAAATAGGGGGTATTTTTATGGCATTTTTATTAATATTTTTTTTACTAGTAATGGCGGCGATCAGCGATTTTTTTTCTCGGTATTGCGACATTATGGCGGACACTTCGGACATTTTTGACACATTTTTGGGACCATTGGCATTTTTATAGCAATCAGTGCTATAAAAATGCATTAGATTACTATAAAAATGCCACTGGCAGTGAAGGGGTTAACACTAGGGGGCGGGGAAGGGGTTAAGTATGCCTGGGTGTGTTCTTACTGTGGGGGGGGGGGGGTGGCCTCACTAGGGGAAACACTGATTTTCTGTTCATACATTGTATGAACAGAAAATCAGCATTTCCCCTGCTGACAGGAACGAGAGCTGTGTGTTTACACACACAGCTCCCGTTCCCCGCTCTGTACCGAGCGATCGCGTGTGCCCGGCGGCGATCGCGCCCGCCGGGCACACGCACGGGAGTCGGGGGCGAGCGGGGAGCGCGCGCGCGCGCCTCCGGCGGCGCGCACGCGCCCCCTAGTGGCGGCTATACGATAGGACGTATAGCTACGGGCTCTCGCCCAGGAGAGCCGACCTGCCGCCGTATAATGACGGTGGCTGGTCGGCTACTAGTTAATGAAGTATTTAAAAAGAACTTTATGAAGCAGGACCCTTCATGGCATCCTTTTACCAAATATGACCTAACAAACACTTTTTGTAAGGACACACCCCAGCTATAGACTGCAGTATTGAAATTGGAAATAATTTTTACACATTACACTTTAAAATGTATGTCAAGGGGAAAAAAAAAAATCAATACATGCACATTTGCCCATGTTCTATCCCTGTTTACAAATCTTGCAAGTAGAGAAAAATAGGTGATCTGCCAAACATCCAGTATGCTTCTTGGCTGACATCAATGGCTTTGCTGCACAGAAATCTCAGCCCTGACTAATGGATTGCAGAACCAGAAACACTCACCCCTCTCTATCCCTCATGCATGCATACCTTGATTACTTTATCAGAAAAACCGAGCTACTGCCTTGACTTTCAGGAGCCACCTCAAACGTGTGTATGGAAAAAGCTCTTGAGAAATGTAGCTCTGGGGGATGTGCCTACATCAATAGGATCTAAGCTTCTTGCTGCTGCAAGAACTTTCTAAGCCTGATTATAATGTCACTGGGGGGTAATATGATTTTTTGATTAAGAAAAAAAGACACTGGAACATCTGAAACCTTTGTCCCTGAAGGCAGTGGGCCATAAACTTGTGTACCACTTGGTACAGCGTTAAGTCCCATCCAGCCGCAGTCTACCATTGACTGGCTGCCTGCAGTGGGGCTAGACACTAGGGATAAGCTCCGGCGTGTTCGCACACGCCACGTGCAGAGCCCGCCAGGAAGGTGGCGCTGCGCTAATCACAGGCAGTGAGACATTTCCCCATCTCTGCAACCGCGTATTGGGACAATCTCTCACTGCCTGTGATTAGCGCAGCGTAATGGAAACTTCCTGGCGGGCTCTATACGTGGAGTGTGCGAACACACCAGAGCTCATCCCTACTAGACACTAAAATGCGAGAAGGTTGCACCTAGATGACCCTGTGTGCAAGGGGTCTCACAGCAAAGCAATGAGCATTTGAAGAAAAAAAAGCTCCACAATGGCTGCCACCATTTTCTTTCATTGGCAGGTTTAAATTATGCATCTAGGGAGATTAAATAAAAACTTTCAGGTCAATGGCCATGGAAGCCTTTGTATAGCAGTGGAAATTTGTAGCAATAGGTTTGTTAAGTGTAAATGGTGTGTCTCTGTATAAATAATTCACTTACCCCCATTACTGGCCAGTGTTCACCCTATACGTTTTTTTGTTTTATTTTCATCAGCTTCAAGTAGGAGTGGAGTTTGAAGCTAGCGGCAGGATGCAGGACACAAGTGTCTCCTTTGGTTACCAGCTGGACCTCCCCAAAGCCAACCTACTGTTTAAAGGTATGAACAGTTAGAATTTAGGCCACTAGAGGGCAATATGACTAATACTGCTGTTATGCCATGTTTTTTTTTTCCCTTTCTTTTTAAAGCAGGGATATGCAATTAAGGGACCTCCAGCTGTTGCAAAACTAAAAGCCCCATGAGGCATAGCAAGACTGACAGCCACAAGCATGACACCTAGAGACAGAGACATGCTGGGACTTGTAGTTTTGCAACAGGTGGAGGTCTGCTAATTGCATATCCCTGCTTTAAAAAGTCTGCTTCAGGTTTTATCTTTAATATTTCCAATAGTCATTTTTCTTTCACTGTTTAAAAAAAAAAAAGACCTGGTACAAAACAGTCGGTGAATTTAAGGTCGAATGATGGCCTCTCATTTAAAACAGAATATATCTAAAAATATCCACTGTAACAATTTAAGTAATTGTACAGTTTTTATTTTATATTAAAATTACAAACATGTTACGCTTACCTGCTCTTTGCAATGGTTTTGCACAGAGCAGCCCAGATCCTCCTCTTCTCAGATCCCTCTTCTGTGCTCCTGGCCCCTCCCTCCTGCTGAGTTCCCACATAGCAAGCAGCTTGCTGTGGGGGCACCAGAGCCGAGCCACAGCTCCCTGTGTCAATTCAGACTCTTTTCTTTCTCTCTCTCTCGTACAGTTCCTACATTTAGAGCAGCATTGTTGCTCTCTTGTTGGCTATTCGTTCTGTAGAAATGCACATAGATTGTGGGTATAGAAAAATTGGCTCTAGGGTCCCCAGACCAGAGATCCAAAGAGGGGGGGGGGGATGTGGGGCCATTGTTGGACTATCGCAGTACTAGTAAATATGGATATAAATTGTACAAACACAGATATAAAAATATTTAAAACACATTTTTATTGATTACAGCATCAGTAGAAACACAACAGGGAGTGAAAATTAAAAAAATAAACGACCAACACAACTCCTGTATAATAATCCCCAAGGGGGGGCAGAAGAACAGTGGGTTGAGAGTCATGACAATCATCTTGACTAGTTTTGTGGCTTTCGCTGCTTCATCAGAAGCATGTCTAGAATTAAAATAACAAACAATCAACAGTTATACATTAAACAAAAATTACAAAGGTAGATTGGGGAACAAAGGGCTCAGCTGCTTACCTAGAAAAACCCCACACGTGAGCGAGGCGGGCGTCATCACACAGGGTCCCGTAAGGCGACCGGGGGGTGCGCATATGTTGGATGGACCTACTGCTTGGATATATAAGGTAAGGATAATAATTAGTATAATGAGCCCAGACCTAGGGTTGGGGAGGGAAGTGCATACATTGTGATGTCAACCGTGATAAAGAGTGTAAATTGAGGTGATGTGGGTGATGGGGGAGGGGCAGTGGCCGGGAAAAGAAAACAAAGTCAAACACAGAAGAAGGTGAGAGGGTAAGGGGGGATTTACTAAGCTGACGGTTTCTATGGGAAGCTGCACCAGATTTTGCACAATCAACCCCATTGTGTGTTTTTCTTTTTTTTTTTTATAGCAGTTTTCCAGTGCCAGATAATATTTTGTATTCTTTGTAGCCAGCAGGTGGAGCTAGTTTCTTTTTAGTTCAACTTTTTCTTGCCTCCTGTAAAGAGAAATCTAGAGTTCACAGGAAAGGAAAATTAGGCATGACACATGCGACCAGTTCCTTTCTCTCTGTATGGAATGCAAAATAGTAAATTTGTTTTACTGAAACCAGAACAGCTGATGCATCTTGTGTTTTACGTTCTTTTCTCCTTGTTCCTGGTATATTTTTTCCCCTTTACACCTTTGTCCTAGGCTAACTTTGTATGTTCCTTTCTGGCAGGCTCAGTGGACAGCAATTGGATAGTCGGGGCAACTTTAGAAAAGAAACTTCCACCACTTCCTCTCACGCTAGCCATGGGAGCCTTCCTCAACCACAAGAAGAACAAATTCCAGTGCGGCTTCGGCTTGACCATCGGTTAACATCAGCTACCGCACACGGCTTATGGTCTCCCCTCTACACCTAGACATGTGGCCTCTTCCTCTGCTTTTCTGACTGCCTTCTCCCTCTCCCCAGTTTCTTAACTCGCCCTTCTACCCCAAAACTCCTGCCAGGCACATTTTTTTTTTTATGGACTTTATTTTATCATTGGGGTAAGGAAGGCAGTGGAGGAATTTCCCGATTATCTAATGTAGGTACCTAGCGTGGAGAGGAAGCCATACTTGTCTCTTATCAGGGACCTCGTGGTTGGGTAAAGTCTGAAGGAAGAATTTAGCTTGTCTGTAGAAACCAATCTGATTCTTCCAATCATGTTTGAAGTATGGTATGGAATAGAGAGAGAACATTGGGTTGGTTGCTCTGTGCATAAAAAGTTCTGTCATCAGATATTGGATCACGAGGTCAGCAGTTAGTCTGGTTTGAGTGAGTTTTCTTTCTGTGTCCTGTTCAGACTGTTTTCTCATTATTTTTATTTGTACCTTTAAAGCCATTAATGCAGTTTTCTCAACAAATCCATGTTATGAATGTGACTTGCCTGTCTGAGTGTGATGCTATGGATGATTGATCTTCCCCATGTTGTGTGTTTGATCCACCATCTTGTTCTGCTCTAGCTTATGGCTTCTGGGGTAGGGAGGTATCATGTCTAGGAAGAGGGTCTTCTCATGGGACCTGCTTGAGCCCTATGTCCTCCTTGGCCTTGTGCTGCTGTTGGAGAGGGGAGGGAAGCTTCAGTCCTGCTGCCTCCTGACCTCTCTCTGTAGGAGCTTGGATGTAAATTCATGTTTATAAGTTATAAAGAGAATAATGACACTGATCTTTTACACAAAACAGATGTGGAGCCCAGAGCGAAGTCATGACCGGGCATGTACAGCACCAATAAACTGACTTCCGCAACGGGATTTGTTTTTGTCTGTGTGGTTTATTTTACCATTAGCCATCTTGAAGTCTGAGGGAACACTTGCTAAAGTGGTAGCAAAATCCACTTTTCTTTATCGTTACATCACGGGACACAGAGCGGCATTCATTACTATATGGGTTATATGGAGTACCTTCAGGTGATAGACACTGGCAATCTCAAACAGGAAATGCCCCTCCCTATATAACCCCCTCCCATTGGAGGAGTACCTCAGTTTTTACGCCAGTGTCTTAGGTGTTAGTCATGGTTTAGCTTGCCTCCGCATCCTTGGGATTAGGTGAGCTAACCGGTTCTGTCCAAAGGCCTCAGCGCTAAAGTGGTCAGTAACCGGACCCCAAACCCTTGGGGTATAGCCCATAATGCTTTTCTTTTTAGAGAGCTGGACCCTGGGCCCAGAACTTAGAAACCTTTGGGTGCCTAATGTTTTCTGTTGCCAGAGTGCTATATGGGCCCAGGACAGTGGATCCTTCATAGGAACCCAGGGCCTGAAGGTCTAGACATCCCCACCGAGATGGGGGAAGATTGGGCCTCTTGCTTGGCAAAGTCCTGCGGCATGGAGCAGGTAAGTGAGGGGAAAACTTGCGGAACTTGGTTCTTAGCAGGTTTTTTCTGGGGGGTCACAGGGGACATGCCTAAAGTTATGCGCTGCATCTGGCAAACTAGTCACATATCATAAAGATAGGATGGCTCTATGTGTATTATTCCCCATAAAATGTGACCTCCCTTGTAGTGTTGGAAAAGCATTGAGTGGGGCCTGTGTGATATAAAACTATATGTGTGTGTCAGAGAGCTGTGCTTACCTGCAAGCCTCCAGGCGATGCTCCATTCAGTCTTCCTCCTCAGAGCCTGCAAAGCAGGCAAAACGCTGACCTCCTCGTGGTTCCAGGCTGCAGTTTGCTGGAGCTGAGAGGTCCCAACCCCCCCCCCCCCTGTCGGCGGGCGCGCGCGCGGCGCGCGTTCACGTATTATAGGCGCAATTGGCGCCGTTTAGCTGGGGGGGGAGGGCGGGTCAGTAGCTTAAGGAAGGGGCGGCCCTTCCTTGTTTGTACCATACAGCTCATTCAATACTTTGGAACTGGGGAGGAAAGACCAGAGCGGCAGCACGGGGCGCCGAGGACACACAGTGGCCAGAAAGAATATTGCAGTCTTCAGAAGACTGTTTTCAAGCCTAGGAATAGGCTGTTTCTTTTCCATCTCATAGTTTTTTCTTGCAATACTACTCAGGGGGACAGAATGTTTTTTCTTTCCTGGATTTGAAGCAAAAACGAAAAAAAAAGAAAAAGATTTTGCAAAAACGAAAAAAAAAAAAAAAGTCATCTAGGGGAGAGGAAGCATTTTTTATCCCCCAAACAGGTGTTTGGGCAATTAACTATTTATAGTCCCAAGTACCAATAAGCTAGCAGGTGTACCTCGGTATTGTACCATGGCATCCGGGTCAGAGGGTACAAGAGGTGGGGATTCCCCCAGAGAGTCTGAGGTCTCGGACAAAATTATGCCGCTGCTTTCCCCACAGGGAGCCTTGGGGCCATCGGGATCTGGGGCTGGAGCTGACGCGGGTCAGTCCAACCCTAAGACGGTCACTGACGAGGTATTACTCACCTCTTTAAAAGAGATGGAGAAAAGAATGGGAAAAATGATAGCCGCAGCTATGCGGGGCAGTAAACGGAGTAGATCTCCGTCGCCCGAGCGCGGACCCTCAGAAGAGGAGGTCATTTCCTCAGGGGAATTGGACGACCTCTTGGACAAGGACCAAGAAGGTTCAGGGATCGAAGATCCGGATACAGAGGAGTCTGGGGCAATCTCCCTGAGGGAGAGCTGGTGGATTCAAGGATTAACGGACTTGGTCCATAAGGCATTCAACTTGCCAGTACCAGATCTCCAGGTATCGACGGTTTCAGCTTTGGGCTCACTGAGGGCGCCTCAAAGCAAGGCTGTGTTTCCGATCCATCCTCTATTAGAGGGAGTTTTGTTCCAAGATTGGAACAAGCCAGATAAAATCTTCTTACCACCTAAAAGATTTTCTGTCCTATATCCTATGGAAGATAAATTTTCCAAAAGATGGGCTACTCCTGCAGTGGACGCAGCCATCTCATGTGTTAACAAATCGTTAACATGCCCTGTAGAAAACATACAGGTGTTCAAGGATCCAGTTGATAAACGCTTGGAAGCACTACTTAAGAACTCCTTCACTACTGCAGGGGCAGTAGTACAGCCAGCTGTGGCTGCGATTGGGGTCGCTCAAGCATTATCGGATCAATTTAAGCAGATGCTTAAACTTATTCCTGCCCAGCAGGCAGAAGAATTTTCGGACGTCCCTAAGGCCATATGTTTTACGGTAGACGCAATTAAGGATTCTATCCAGCAAGCGTCACGTTTATCGTTATTCCTTGTCCATATGAGAAGACTCTTATGGTTAAAGAGCTGGGAGGCTGAGCCCCCATGCAAGAAACTCCTGGTAGGGTTCCCCTTCCATGGAGGACGACTCTTCGGAGAAGACCTAGATAAATACATTCAGACCATTTCAAACGGCAAGAGTACTCTCTTGCCAACTAAGAAGAAGTTGCAGGGGCCTGCGTTTAAACGACAGTATTCCCCTGGGCAGGGGCCCTCTAATGCCAAGCAGTATCGACGGCCTCCTGCGAAAGCAAACTTCGGCTTCAACAGCAAGTCACAAGGACAGGCTGCTAGAGGCAGAAAGCAGTGGTTTCGCAAACCAGCAAAACCAGCCCCCAAGTCGACCTTATGAAGGGGCGCCCCCACCCACGAAGGTGGGGGGAAGGCTGCGACTCTTTTCAGAGATTTGGGAAGCCAGCATTCCCGACGAGTGGGTACGGTCTTCCGTGGCCACGGGCTACAAATTAGATTTCCTAAAGTTTCCTCCTCCTCATTTCCAGGAGTCGAGGATTCCAAACGATCCGGAGAAGGGAGCCGCATTAAGATCGGCATTAGATCATCTACTTTCCCAGGAAGTAATAGTAGAGGTACCAGTCCTGGAACAGGGGCTGGGTTTCTACTCCAACCTATTCATCATCCCAAAGTCCAATGGAGATGTCAGGCCAATTTTGGACCTAAAGATGGTAAATGCATACTTAAAAGTCCGCTCATTTCGGATGGAATCCGTGCGGTCAGCAGCTGCCACACTCCAAAAGGACGACTTCATGGCGTCCATAGACATAAAGGATGCCTACCTTCATGTTCCAATTTATCAGCCACATCAAAGATATCTACGCTTCATGGTGGCTTCGCGTCATTTCCAATTCGTGGCGCTTCCCTTCGGGTTGGCTATGGCCCCCCGGGTGTTCACGAAGGTCCTAGCTCCAATCCTAGCCAAGCTAAGGATCCAAGGGGTCACGATCCTAGCATACCTGGACGACCTCCTAGTCATAGACCACTCGTCTCCCGGCTTGGAGCGAGCAGTGGCCCTCACGGTCCAATACCTCGAGAGGTTCGGCTGGGTCCTAAATCGAGAAAAGTCAGCTTTCCTGCCCACAAGGCAGTTGGAATATCTCGGCATGAGATTAGACATAGAACAACAAGGAGTGTTCCTACCTCTGAGGAAGGTCAAAGCCATCAAGGAATTAATCCTACTGGTTCTAAGCAAGAAAGAACCGACTATTCGCCTAAGTATGAGGTTACTAGGCAAGATGGTGGCCACATTCGAGGCGGTACCATACGCCCAGAGCCACACTCGCATCCTGCAGGCAGCCATCCTGTCAGCATGGAGCAGAAGGCCACAGGCCTTGGATATCCCGTTGCCGCTCTCATCAAGAGTCCGACAAAGTCTGTGTTGGTGGTTAGACCCTCAGAATCTACTGAAGGGGAAGTCTTTCAGCCCAGTAGCTTGGAAGATAGTGACCACAGACGCCAGCCTGACGGGCTGGGGAGCAATTTTGGATGGTTGCACTCGCCAAGGTACTTGGGCAAAGCCAGAGAAGCAGTTGCCCATCAACATCTTGGAGCTCAGAGCTGCTCGACTAGCCCTCAGGGCTTGGACGTCAAAATTGCAGGGGTTCCCGGTGAGAATTCAATCAGACAATGCCACGGCCGTGGCATACATAAATCACCAAGGGGGAACCAGGAGTCAAGCCGCTCAGAGAGAGGTGAGCTTGATTCTCCTATGGGCAGAGGCTCATGTGCCCTGCATATCGGCAATATTCATTCCAGGAGTGGACAATTTTCAGGCGGACTTCTTAAGCCGCCAGACTCTATGGCCGGGGGAATGGTCTCTGCATCCACAAGTCTTTCAAGCACTCTGCCAAAGATGGGGAGTGCCGGACGTGGATATCATGGCATCGAGACTCAACAAGAAGCTAGACAGGTTCATGTCCCGCTCAAGGGATCCGATGGCCTGCGGAACCGATGCGCTGGTTTGTCCTTGGCATCAGTTCAAACTTCTTTATGCGTTTCCCCCGCTCCAGTTACTACCCCGCCTGCTACGCAGGATCCGGGTGAAGCACATACCAGTTATCCTGGTAGCTCCAGCATGGCCCAGAAGGGCATGGTACTCACTAATCCTAAGGATGGTAGTGGGAGACCCTTGGACTCTGCCTCTAAGGCCAGACCTGCTATCGCAAGGTCCGATCCTCCACCCTGCCTTACGGCATCTAAATTTGACGGCCTGGAAGCTGAATCCCTGATTCTCAGGGGTAGAGGTCTGTCTCAGAAAGTAATCTCTACCCTAATCAGAGCCAGGAAACCGGTCTCTAGGGTGATTTATCACAGGGTCTGGAAGGCCTATGTAGGCTGGTGTGAGTCCAAGCTGTGGCTTCCTCGCAAGTTCACCATTGATAGAGTTTTAAGTTTTCTCCAGCTAGGAGTGGATAAAGGATTGGCATTAAGCACAATCAAAGGACAGATTTCTGCTCTGTCAGTGTGGTTTCAGCGGCCGCTGGCCACCCACTCGCTGGTTAAGACCTTCCTTCAAGGGGTCTTACGTATTAAACCTCCAGTTAAATCCCCGCTTTGTCCGTGGGATTTAAATCTTGTTCTGTCAAGTTTACAGAAACAACGGTTTGAGCCGTTGGCTGAAATTCCTTTGGTTTTACTGACAAGGAAGTTAGTATTTTTGGTTGCCATAGTTTCCGCAAGAAGAGTTTCGGAACTGGCGGCCTTATCCTGTAAGGAACCATATCTTATTTTTCATAAGGACAGGGTCGTTCTCCGCCCTCATCCTTCCTTCCTACCGAAGGTTATATCCAGTTTTCATTTGAACCAGGATTTGGTATTACCATCCTTCTTCCCTAAACCTACTTCCAGAAAGGAAGGGTTGCTGCATACCTTGGATATTGTCAGGGCCATGAAGGCCTATCTTAAAGCTACAAAGAAGATCCGGAAGACAGATGTGCTGTTCATTCTACCGGATGGGCCCAAGAAGGGGCAGGCAGCTGCAAAATCCACCATTTCTAGGTGGATTAAGCAATTAATCACTCAGGCCTACGGCTTGAAAGGGTTGCCTCCTCCAGTATCATTAAAGGCTCATTCTACTAGGGCCATGGGCGCCTCCTGGGCAGCACACCACCAGATCTCTATGGCTCAAGTTTGCAAGGCGGCAACCTGGTCTTCTGTCCACACATTTACAAAATTCTACAAGTTGGACGTAAGAAGGAATACTGATACTGCCTTCGGGCAGGCAGTGCTGCAGGCTGCAGTTTGAGACCCTCGGATTCCGGGGGCTCCTCTTTTTTTTGAGTTAAATTTAAAATTTAAGATTATTTTTCTCAACTAAGTTGGATTTATTATGATTTGAGTATACCTCTAAATTAAATCCTTTTGTCTTGGAGATGTTCTCCCTCCCCTCATTGTAAGCATTGCTTTGGGACATCCCATATAGTAATGAATGCCGCTCTGTGTCCCGTGATGTAACGATAAAGAAAAAGAGATTTTTAATACAGCTTACCTGTAAAATCTTTTTCTTGGAGTACATCACGGGACACAGAGCTCCCACCCCTCTTTTTGAGGACCATTTTGGGAGGCATACTGCTTGCTACAAAACTGAGGTACTCCTCCTATGGGAGGGGGTTATATAGGGAGGGGCATTTCCTGTTTGAGATTGCCAGTGTCTATCACCTGAAGGTACTCCATATAACCCATATAGTAATGAATGCCGCTCTGTGTCCCGTGATGTACTCCAAGAAAAAGATTTTACAGGTAAGCTGTATTAAAAATCTCTTTTTTCATCTGTACCTAAAGGTAAGCATATAATAAAGCTTACCTGTACATACAGTGAATGTCTCCTAAACACGTACCGTTTAGGAGATATTCACATTTGTAGCGGCTGATGACATCACCGGTGCACTGGGCTCTGAATGGACGGCACTCTGGTGTGCCGTCCATTCAGAGCGATGTGCTGCGATTGCAACTTGATGCCATTCAAAAGGCCGAAGCGCCCAAACCCATAAATAAGACCAGGTAAAGATGGAAGCTCTGTCATCATTGACAATGTGCCACTGGAGGGACCCACTTTACAGGTAAGTCTGTCATAAAGTGCTAGTATGCAGTGTTGGACTTCTTTTTTTGGGGGGGGGAACCCCTGCCTATAATTATATCTACAGCTCTCGTGCCATTGGTGTAAACAGTAAGTTGTATTTCTAAGAATGGCAGATTCCTTAGATTTTTGTTTTTTTAATCTGCCATACTGGGCATATAGGACACCCAGGGGAGCTCTTTATCTCAATATGAAATGATAAATTACCCGCGCTGTATAAACTAACATATAGTGGAATACTTGATGCTGCTGTTCATGAAGTAAAAAAATATGAAAAAGATAAAAAAACACAGCGCGATCAAATCCAGCAACTGCTAAAAATGCTGTCAATACATAAACAAAACAAAAAATAAATATAAATTGAGCAAAATTATCTTTTCACATGATTAGCGCAATTTTTTCTTTATTTTTTTATAAATTGAGCAAGCAGATGAAAGTTTGAATGTGTGCAAATAAACATACATACAAATTCCCTAAAACTTTTTCTTCTTTTTTTTTTTTTACTTTATATTTTTTTATTCAATTTTATCTTGCACATACATAGTACGAGAAAACAGGTAAAAAAAAAATGTACTTTACCTTATCTTACCTTTTTATACCCCTAATGCACCCCCCACCTATACCTCACTACATGTTCTTAATTTCACCATATTTTACCATATTTCGTTAGCTTGAACCTTTTCCACTCTTCCCATCTCTTATCAAACCCCACCCTTGTATCTTCGTAACAATGTCTTAAATATTCTGTATTTCTCCTATCTTATCAAACCATTCACCTATCTTTGGGCTTTCTACTTCTTTCCAATTTTTGGGGATCATACTTTTTGCGGCATTTATCATATGTATTACCATTGAGTTTTATATTCCTTTATTGGGATTTCTACTCCATGGACCCAAAATAGTTTTTCAACCAAGTCTACATGGTAAGAATGGAGCAAGCAATGTAGCCAGTGAACGTTCAAATGTATGCAAATAGACATAAAAGTTCCAGTTGCAGAAATTCGTTACCACAATATTAGATAAGCCTCTTACACACGGGAGTAAAAAACGCCTTTTTTTTTTTACTGATGTGAAATTAGATGCATTGTTTATGGAACAATGCGCACAGCTGAGTGAGGATCAGTAATGCAACAATGAGTACAGAGCCATACAACACAAATAGAACATTTTACATTTGAGTGCAGTAATTTATGTGCATATGCATGTTTGTGCATCTATAAGCATGTTTGTCGGCATAAATGAGTATATTACAACACTGGCAATGAAGAAGAATTTTACTTGCCTGTACATGTCTATTTACACAAGGTCTTTACAGAACATTTTACTCAGGATCTTTCTGTCAAAAAGATTCTGAGTATAAATATCAGTAAATTCTTACATCTGTGCACAACTGGCCTTATTCTTAATAAGTTATGTTGGGAAAAAAAAAAGGAAAATGATTTAAAAAGAAATTGCATTGGTCAGTCAAAGGATATCTGGGAACTGAAAAAGTGCAGAGAAGGGCAACCAAACTGATTAAAGGCATGGAGGAACTTGGCTATGAGGAAATATTAGAGAAACTGAATTTATTCTCTCTTGAGAAGAGCAGATTAAGGGGGGGGGGGGTGATAAACATGTACAAATACATAAGGGGTCCATATAGTGAACTTGGTGTTGAGTGATTCATTTAAAGGTCATCACAGAGGACAAGGAGGCACTCTTTACATCTAGAGCATGGGTCTCCAAACTACGGCTCTCCCAGTTCAGGAACTAGAATTCCCATCACGCCTAGTCATGTCTGTGAATGTTATAGCTTTACAATGCTGTATGGGATGTGTAGTTCCACAACAACAGCTGGAGGATTGCTTATCTGATCGGTAGAATTTGCTCAAGGAACCTTGGTTAAAGCAGTAGTAAACTCTTAAAAAAAAAAAAAAAGTTTCTTCTTACAAGGCAATATCATAATGTGCTAGTAGGCACTGCCTACTTGCACATTATGAAAGACTTCTCTTGAAACAAAGCCCTCCAGCGGCGCACTGTAACCAGTCCAGCGGCTTCCATCTGGATTCATGGTCTGCTGCGGCTTGAATGGTTGAGGCGTGATGATGTCACGCCCATACACGTGCACAGGAGTCTCAAGCCCGGCACACAGTCGGGCATTCTGCTCCTTCAGAGCACATGCACAGGTGATGTCACCAGCTGCTGCTCACTAAAATATCTCCTAAACGGTAAACATTTAAAGGGACACTAAAGTAAAAAAAAATGTAACCACTTAAGACCCGGACCAAAATGCAGCTAAAGGACCTTGCCCCTTTTTGCGATTCGGCACTGCGTCGCTTTAACTGACAATTGCGCGGTCGTGCGACGTGGCTCCCAAACAAAATTGGCGTCCTTTTTTTTCCCACAAATAGAGCTTTCTTTTGGTGGTATTTGATCACCTCTGCGGTTTTTATTTTTTGCGCTATAAACAAAAATAGAGTGACAATTTTGAAAAAAATTCAATATTTTTTACTTTTTGCTATAATAAATATCCCCCCAAAAATATATATATATAAAAAAAAAAAAAATTCCTCAGTTTAGGCCGATACGTATTCTTCTACCTATTTTTGGGGGAAAAAATCGCAATAAGCGTTTATCGGTTGGTTTGCGCAAAATTTATAGCGTTTACAAAATAGGGGATAGTTTTATTTCATTTTTATAATTGTTTTTGTTTTTTACTACTAATGGTGGCTATCAGCGTTTTTTTTTTCGTGACTGTGAAAGGCGGACACTTCGGACAATTTTGACACATTTTTGGGACCATTGTCATTTTCACAGCAAAAAAAATGCATTTAAAATGCATTGTTTATTGTGAAAATGACAATTGCAGTTTGGGAGTTAACCACAGGGGGCGCTGATGGGGTTATGTGTGACCTGAAGTATGTTTACAACTGTAGGTCTGATGTCATCGATTGTGTCCCCCTATAAAAGGGATGACACGATCGATGCTGCTGCCACAGTGAAGAGCGGGGAAGCCCTGTTTACACACGGTTCTCCCCGTTCTTCAGCTCCGGGGAGCGATCGCGGGACTCCATCGGGTCCCGGGAGCGCGCCGCGACCCACGGCTGGGTACTAGTACAGGATGTACATGTGCCCAGCCGTGCCATTCTGCCGACGTATATGTGCAGGAGGCGGTCCTTAAGTGGTTAAATAACAAACATGTTATACTTCCACTGTGCAGCTCAGAGTGGCCCCAATCCACATCTTCTGGGGTCCCTCGGCGGATGTCTCGGCCCCCCCCCACAAGAGCTTTCCACCTTCATGCGAGCGAGCTTCCGGATGCATTAGGTGAAAAAATATTTACCTTTACAACCCCTTTAAGAGATATTCATTTTACCTACAGATAAGCTAATCAGTGGTCTCCAAACGGCGGCCCTTTGCTTGCCCTTGGAGCACTATCCCTCCCACTGATACGAGACACTATTCTGCCATCTGACACCGACAATGGAGCACCATTTCTCCCTCTGACACCACTAATGGGGCATTATTCCTCCCCCTAATACCAGATGTTATGTTCACTCCTGCTGGCCAAAGTCCGGCCCTCCGAGAACCTGAAGGACAATAAACCGGAACTTTGTTTAGACTGGAGACCCCTGAGCTATATCATAAGCTTACCTTTAGGTAAAAATAAATGGAGAGTTTACTACCACTTTAAGAAAAGGCTGCTTTAGTGTTACTGAGCCTGTTTACAACCAGAGCAAGTAATGCAGAACACATTCCAATCTGATCATTCAGTCTTCTTTAGGGCCATGGCACGCTAGTGATCATTTTGCTGGTGACAACTTGCCAAGGACAGGATTGCTATGCAAAGAAAATACTCATCTACTTCACTACTAGTTTGGCAGAGTAGTGATAGCTTGCTAATCTGGACAAGGAGAGAAATGCATGGAGGTAGGTGGGTATTTTCTCTGTGCCTCTACTGAACAGTTCTTGCCAGTGGCAGGATTGTGGTGTGCCATGACCCTTAGATCTACCAACAGCTCTACATTACAAGAATATGCCCGATTGGATACATAATAAATGCACTGTTTAGGTAAGCTATCAAGCTACAAAGTTTTGGTACTTTGTACCCACATATTGTCTTCCAATCAGAAAGCCACTGTTAGATTTACCAACAAATGTGTTGGTAAATGTGTTGGTTTATATCCATTTTGGCTCTCGCACTAAACAATAAATGGCAAATCTTAGGTTGTACAATCATTGTAATGCAATTTACATGTGATTCAGTATTGTTATGAATGGAGCCCATACATTTTGAATGTGCTCAAATTGAACCAAAGGAGTTCATGCACTACGTTTAGAAATTCAATGTAACTGCATCACATGGTTGTTCTGTACCCAGGCCCGTCAGAACAGGACAGGCAAAACAAGCTACTGCTTGGGGGCCCCAGCAGAGCCCCGCCGCTTCCTCTAAATGCTGCAGCCTGTAACGTGGCCGAGCTCCTTTCCTAATTCTGCAGTCCGGCCGGGTACCATAACCGCGTGGTACAGGAGATTCAGTTTCCTGTTTCACGGCCGGACTGACAGGAAATGCACACACTCCGTGCTCACTTCCTTTCAGTCCGGCCGGGAACAGCAAACTGAATCTTCTGCAGCGCGGTATACGGCAAGGGGGGGTAAAAAGAACATGGGGGGGAGCAGGGGAGGCAGTCAGAAAAAGTACTAGCTGACGTTCGGCAGCAGCTGTATGCGGTAGGGAGGGGGGGTTAAAAAAAAGAACATGGGGGCAGTGAGAAGACGTACTAGCCGATGTTTGGCAGCAGCAGACCCCCCGCTTATCTGGTTTATAGCAGAATAATTTTTTACACCCCCCCGCTTCTCAACTTGAAACTCAGCAACACCCCCTCCCCTTGCTTGGGGCCCCCAAATTCCTTCAAATGGCCCTATCTGTACCATGCGATCTGGTACAGGAAAAAGCACTGCGTTTGCGATTCTGCATGTGAGGTGTCAGTAGATTTCTTTAAGAAAGGCCTGGATTCTTTCCTAAATGTACAGAATATAACTGAGTACTAAGATTTGTAGGTAAAGTTGATCCAGGGTAAATCCGATTGCCTCTCGGGGGATCAGGAAGGAATTTTTTCCCCTGCTGTAGCAAATTGGATCATGCTCTGCTGGGGTTTTTTGCCTTCCTCTGGATCAACTGTGGGTATGGAGTTGGGTGTATAGGTTTTTACTGTGTTTTTTATTTTGTTTTGTTTTTTTTGTAGTTGAACTGGATGGACTTGTGTCTTTTTTCAACCTGACTAACTATGTAACTATGTGTTGCCAACATTGCACTGACACCCACTGCAGATCTCGCAGGCAGTACATCCTGAATGGGGTGCTGGAAATGTGCATGGATTGCAGGTTTTCCTCACCACGTTCTAGTGCAGTGATGGCGAACCTTGACATCCCAGATGTTTTGGAACTACATTTCCCATGATGCTCATGCACTCTGCAATGTAGTTGAGCATCATAGGAAATGTAGTTTCAAAACATCTGGGATGTCAAGGTTCGCCATTACTGTTGTAGTGTGAACCGGGGCTAATGGTGACGTATAGATGCTCTGCTTGACTCTATAGCAGGGGTGTCAAACTGGCGGCCCTCCAGATGTTGCAAAACTACAAGTCCCATGAGGCATTGCAAGGCTAACAGTTACAAGCATGACTCTCACAGGCAGAGGCATGATGGGACTTGTAGTTTCGGAACATCTGGAGGGCCGCCAGTTTGACATCCCTGCTATGTGGATTTCTCAATCTTGGTGACCCCCCCCCTATCTTAGATAAACCCAAGCCACCAGTCTGAAATACCGACGATTTTCAGCAGTCTGAAGATTTGTGTCTAGCGCATAGTTTGTTTCTACCCAATATTTTTACGTAGACGGCATTTCTTTAAGTACTGGTCCACACCATAAAAAGGCTACTTGTGTGTTTAGACAGCGGGGGCTGTACATGAGCAGTGTAAGCTGTCACAGTACTTGACGTAGACTCATTTTATGCAGTAACAGATGATAGTTGTTATTAGCAGAAATTCATTGCCATATGTGTATGGCAGTGATTCAGCTCCATTACCCATATGGCGAGAGTGACAGACATGCCAGACAGCTGCTGCCTAATACTGTGAAATGTACATAAGATCTGCACAGAATCCACTGATGTTTGTTTTCAGAAAAAGTGCCCTTATTCTATAATTATACCAATTTTAATTTATATGGTAATGTGATTTTACATGCCAATTCTGTGAGGCCTAAAGGGTACAATAAGGGGATTTAAGAAGAAGAAACACAAGGTAAAAGATGCCCATAGTGACCTGACAAATCCATTCTTCATCCACTTGCTGACCAGGCCTTTTCTGTAACTTTTTGATTTAAAAGTTTAAACCAGTAATTTTTTGGTTAGGAAAATTACTTGGAACTCCTAAACATATTATTTTTTTGCAAAGATCCTAGAGAATAAAATGTCGGTCATTTCAATATTTTATGTTGCACAGTATTTACGCAGCAGTCTTTCAAGCGCAATTTTTTTGGGGAAAATACACTTTAACCACTAAATTACAGCCCCGTCCCTCCCTCCTCCTTCATGCCCAGTAACTAAAAAAGAGCACAGTGGGTGGGATGTCACATCTTGATTAATGGATGATCCGCCTCCAATAACAGCATGAGGACACAGGCCGTAGTGGAAATTAGAGATTTACTTCAGCCCCGGACCATTATGCAGCTTAAAGACCAGGTCACTTTTTGCGATTCGGCACTGCATCACTTTAACTGACAATTGTGCAATCGTGCGACGTGGCTCCCAAACAAAATTGGCATCCTTTTTTTTTCCCCACAAATAGAGATTTCTTTTGTTGGTATCACCTCTGCGGTTTTTATTTTTTGCGCTATAGACAAAAATCGAGCGACAATAAAAAAAAAAAAGAAGCCGGGACCCACAGAGCATGATGGGACTGTGGCGTCATAAGAGGCCTATATAAATCGGTGCGAGCCATGCACCCAGCATTACAGCGGGAGGAAGCGTCGCGTCAACATAAGAAGACGGCAAAGAAGAGCGGGCTGCGCCGCCTCTAGTAAGAGAGCTAAAAAGAAGATATCGCCGGCCAGCCCCGAAGAAGGCACCGGAGAGTGAGCGGGAGAAGAACCGGGGAGTGCCGAGACGACAGCGGACAAGATGGTAGAAGACCCCCCGTAGAGCGGAGAAGACTCCCGGAGCTGTCTAATAAATTATTTTAAAACCCTGTGCTGTGTGTTTATTTTATTGACACTTTGCCTCCAGTCATTCACCTAGGGTGGGGGGCCGGTATCTGGGGGCCCCCTTATCAAAGGGGGCACCCAGATTCTGATAAGCCTCCCGCCCGCAGACCCCGCTAACCAACGGCCAGGGTTGTCGGGAAGAGGCCCTGTCCTTATCAACATGGGGACAGGGCCCCCCTGCCCCAGAGCACCCAACCCCTCCATGTTGAGGGCGCTCACTCATCCCCACTCCTTTCCTGACCGGCCGGGCGGCGTGCTTGGATACGGGTCTGGTATGGATTGTGGGAGAACCCCCACGCCGTTTTTTCGGCGTAGGGGGTTCTCCTTACAATCCATACCATACCTAAGGGCCTGGTATGCTCCTGGGGGGAACCCATGCCGGTTTTTTATTTAAAATTTGGAGTGGAGTTCCCCCTCATGATTCATACCAAACGCCACGGCTAAAATTGGCGGGAATCCAAGTCGGATCCCCGTCGCTTCTATGACGCGCTCGCTGGAATGTGCTTTTCCTATTCCAGCGACATGTCGGCACCATGTCGCCGAAAATCAGCGCGATGCTGTCGTGCTGGAAACACATTCTCGGCGACAGGTACAGTACAAGCACAGAGATTGGGTGCTTTACATTTTTTCCCTCTTATTTTATTTTTACACTGTTCCTTTATTTTTGTGATCACTTTTATTCCTATTACAAAGAAAAAAACATTCCTTGTTATAGAAGGATGACTGTTCCTTTTTATTGAGCGGTCAAAAATGTCTCCATTTTACCTTATATTTTTCTTTCTTTCTTTTTTTTTTATTGTAACTTTCACTCAAGAAAAAAAAAATATCAATTGTATATAACATTCTCATATATAATATAATCTCTCACTATGGCCCAGCAAGTGGAAATGACATCAGATGTTGCTCCGGTCCTCCAAGGGCATAGAGACAAGTGGTGGCCATCTTGGTCTCTTTTTTCTTAATGCCCAGCTAACAGCCACATCAGATCACTCCCAGGCTTCACCGATCCATTAAGTAAGCCCAGAAACAATCGGGAGGCTGGGGAGGGGTAACTCTCCTGCCGTTCCTAAAAGTGATCCCATGGCAAATCTGCCCATGGAACTGCTTTTATCTGAAAGAGAATTGGCCATAGGAACAAAAAAAATACTGGGGTTATGGCAGCTAGTAATGATGTATTTTTTTTTTTTTTTTTACTATAGGCCAGTCATCAAGTGGTTATCACAGATAAGCTTTAGGTGAAGACGAGATCCAGAATCTGGTAGCACAAAAACGAAACCTGAACTCCGGGAAACGGCACACAGATTAAATTAACCATCGTAGGGTTAAACCCACTCGTAGTTTTTTTGGCCATGTTTTATTTCATTAAGGAGATTTCCCTTCACTTCCTGTCCTGTAGACTTAAAGGGGTTGTAAAGGTTTGTTTTTTATTTTCTAAATAGGTTCCTTTAAGCTAGTGCAGTGTTGGTTCACTTACCTTTTCCTTCGATTTCCCTAATAATTTTTTTTTTCTTTGATTTCTTTGTCTGAATTTCTCACTTCCTGTTCCTCCTCAGTAAGCTGCTGAATAAGCTGTTCTGGCTGACTAACCACCGCTTGGATGATGGTGTGAAGTTTACTGAGGAGAAATTCAGACAAAGAAAAAAAAAACATTTAGAAGGGAAATCGAAGGAAAAGGTAAGTGAACCAACAATGCACTAGCTTAAAGGAACCTATTTAGAAAATAAAAAACAAACCTGTACAACCCCTTTTAACAGGAAGTGAGAATATCAGTTCAATGTTTGATTCCCTCTTAAACAAGTGTCCTCGAAGGGAAGTTTTCTTCGCTATTCCGGTAAAATTTGAGATTTACCCTCACTTTCATTCCGTGAAACATTGTTGATTAGGACTAAACATAGACATTTTTGATCCATGGCTGATCGAAGGTTGCAGTGGTCTACAACCTTTAAGACTTAAAGAGCCACTTGGACCCGTTTCCGAAGGAAAAAAAAAACTGGGAGCCGCAAAACCATTGCGACATTTAAAACAAATATAACACTGCATATATTGTTTCTTACCTTAATGCTATATACAGGATCGTGCACTCCAACCAAAAAAAAGAATGCAATTGAACAGCACATTACACAGCCAATAACAATGCCCCCAATGTGCCATATAAAACTAATTACTTGCCCCAAAGTGCCAGAGAAAATGACCGATGCCCCAAAATTCCATAGAAAATTTATCAGGGCCCCAGTGTACCATAAATCATAATCAGTGCCTGATGTAAATAATAATTAATAATGAGGGCCCAATGTCATCCTCGTCATTATAAAAATAACTTGCTGGGCATGTGGAGGTGGAATCTTATCTGATATTGTCAATATCAGATAAGATTTCACCTCCACATGTCCAGCAAATGCAATACTGTACAATATCCGATAAGATTCCACCTTCACATGCCATACTGTACAATATCAGATAAGATTCCACCTCCACATGCCCAGCCTTAGACTAGGCCGCTCTCCCCCCCCCCCCCCCAGTCCCAGACACTTCCAAACACATGCCGGTCCTCACCTACGCTGCTCTTACTGATGTCTGTGTTGTCTCGTCTCTCACTTCGCACTGGGGCCACAGTCGGTGCTGATAAGCTCAGCTGAGTCTTTTGATCTGGAGTGGAGCCTCTGCGGGGGAGATGTCGGCGGCTGAGCGAAGAGCTCTCGTCGTGACAGGCGGGCGGGAGACTCCAGGCGCGTGCGGGTGCATGCGCCACCCGGGCCGCGAGCACAGACAGGCCAGATCTGTGGCCAGTCACATGACGCGCCGTGACCGAATCACAGGCCAGCTCAGGCCTGTGGCCACATTGCCCCCCCTCAAAAGGTGCCCTGGAGCCGCGGCAAAGGTTCAAAAGAGCCGGTTGCAGACACCTGCCCTAGACCTTACTCCCATTGAGAACTTGTGGTCAATCTTCAAGAGGCGAGTGAGCAAAAAAAAAACACAAATTCTGACAAACTCCAAGCATTGAATAAACAAGAATAGACTGCCATCATTCAGGATGTGGCCCAGAAGTTGATTGACCACATGCCAGGGCGAACTGCAGAGGTCTTGAAAAAGAATGATCAACACTGCAAATATTGCACATCGCCGACTCCCTGGACAGGTAAATGTAGTCAGCAGCTACAGAACTAGTACAGCCAAGTCAATAAATATTGGTACATCAACACAATTCTAATCTTTTTGGCTCTATACACAACCACAATGAATTTGAAATAAAAAGATCAAGATGTGCTTTAACTGTAGACTTTCAGCTTTAATTTGAGGGTATTTATATCCAAATCAGGTGAGCGGTGTAGGAATTACAACAGTTTGTATATGTGCCTCACACGTTTTAAGGGACCAAAAGTAATGGGACAATTGGCTGCTCAGCTGTTCCATGGCCAGGTGTGTTATTCCTTCATTATCCCATTTACAAGGAGCAGATAAAAGGTCCAGAGTTAATTTCAAGTGTGCTATTTGCATTTGGAATCTGTTGCTGTCAACTCTCAATAAGAGACCCAAAGAGCTGTCGCTATCAGTGAAGCAAGCCATCATTGGGCTGAAAAAAAAAAAAAAAAAACATCAGAGAGATAGCAAAAACATTAGGTGTGGCCAAATCAACTGTTTGGAACATCCTTAAAAAGAAAGAATGCACCAGTGAGCTCAGCAACACCAGAAAACCACAGAAAACAACTGTGGTGGATGACCGAAGAATTCTTTCCCTGGTGAAGAAAACACCCTTCACAACAGTTGGCCAGATCAAGAAAACTCTCCAGGAGGTAGGTGTGTGTGTGTCAAAGTCAACAATCAAGAGAAGACTTCACCAGAGTGAATACAGAGGGTTCACCACAAGATGTAAACCATTGGTGAGCCTCAAAAACCGGAAGGCCAGATTAGAGTTTGCCAAACATCATCTAAAAAAAGCCTTCACAGTTCTGGAACAACATCCTATGGACAGATGAGACCAAGATCAACTTTTACCAGAGTGATGGGAAGAGAAGGAAAGGAACTGCTCATGATCCAAAGCATACCACCTCATCAGTGAAGCATGGTGGTGGTAGTGTCATGACGTAGGCATGTATGGCTGCCAATGGAACTGGTTCTCTTGTATTTATTGATGATGTGACTGCTGACAAAAGCAGCAGGATGAATTCTGAAGTGTTTCGGGCAATATTATCGGCTCATATTCAGCCAAATGCTTCAGAACTCATCGCACGGCGCTTCACAGTGCAGATGGACAATGAACCGAAGCATACTGCTAAAGCAACCAAAGAGTTTTTTAAGGGAAAGAAGTGGAATGTTATGCAATGGTCAAGTCAATCACCTGACCTGAATCCGATTGAGCATGCCTTTTACTTGCTGAAGAAAAAACTGAAGGGAAAATGCCCCAAGAACAAGCAGGAACTGAAGACAGTTGCAGTAGAGGCCTGGCAGAGCATCACCAGGGATGAAACCCAGCGTCTGGTGATGTCTATGCGTTCCACACTTCAGGCTGTAATTGACTGAAAAGGATTTGCAACCCAGTATTAAAAAGTGAAAGTTTGATTTATGATTGTTAATCTGTCCCATTACTTTTGGTCCCTTAAAAAGTGGGAGGCACATATACAACCTGTTGTGAGGTTGGGTTCACACTGGTACGACAAACGCTCCGACATTGGGAGCTCATGTCACATGACGTGTGAAAATCAATGTTTCCCTATGAGAGCCGTCTTAACTGGTCCGACACAAGTAAAATGCTCCCTGTACTACTTTGGTCCGACTTTGATCCTACTTCAGCCCATTGAATATCATTAAAGTCAGATCAAATTAGGATCCTTGCCCTAACCATCTGACTTTTGACATCCGACATGGCGATTACAGCAGCAGTAAAAGGAATTTATCTCACACTGGGATTGTTTTGATTGGTTAAAAGATAAGTCAGACTATCACAAAGTTAGATCAAAGTAGTATCCTGTTCATTCAAGTCGGACCAATGTAGGACTGACTTCGCAGAGCAAAGTAGGATGAAAGTCGTATAACTGTCATTTAGTATCAGTGTGAACCCAGCCTAATTTCTACACTGGTCACCTGATTTGGATGTAAATAAAATTAAAGCTGAAAGTCTGCAGTTAAAGCACATCTTGTTTAATTTCAAATCCATTGTGGTGGTGTATAGAGCCAAAAAGATTAGAATTGTGTCGATGTCCCAATATTTATGGACCTGACTGTAGCTGCTGACATTCAAAAACAAAACTTTTTTGCTTTAATATTTGTGACATTCTCAAAACGTTTGGCCACGGCTGTACTTTCCAGCACAGAGCCTGTGTGCTGGGATGAATGCACTTCTGTGCATGTGTGGGAGGGACATCATCCTGCACCACCCAATCAAGGTGGGCGAAGACCACCACCTGGAAGAAGCTGGAGAAAAGATGTCAGCAAGGGACCTCGTGGTGGTTGGACCCCTGAAGCCAAGGTGAGTATCACTGAGTTTAGTTCTGCTTTAACAAGCACGTGATTGGGTACTAGGATGTGGGGTGGTCCTAGCAGCCAATGGTAGAACTGGTGAAAGGGGGGGCTATGATTAGAACGGAGGGATTTTCTGTAAAGGGGACTAAAGACACATAGTTAGGTTAAAAAGACACAAGTCCATCCTGTTCAACCATAAAAATAAATAAAATAAATATATATATATATATATATATATATATATATATATATATATATATATATATATATATATATATATATATGCTCCTCTTCTCAAGAGAGAATAAATTCAGTTCCTCTCATCTTTCCTCATAGCTGAGCTCCTCCATGCCTCTTATCAGTTTGGTTGCCCTTCTCTGCACTTTCTCCAGTTCCCCGATATCCTTTTTGAGAACTGGGGCCCAAAACTGAACTGCATATTCCAGATGAGGTCTTACTAATGATTTGTACAGGGGCAAAATTATATCTCTGTCTCTGGAGTCCATACCTCTCTTAATACAAGAAAGGACTTTGCTTGCTTTGGAAACCGCAGCTTGGCTTTGCATGTTATTATTGAGCTTATGATCTACCAAAACCCCCAGATCCTCCAAAGACATGCTGGTAGGTAAATTGGATCTTGTCCAAATTGGCCCAGTACAGGCTTACCTCACTTTTAAGTACACAATGGGACCAGAGCATGTATGTAAAACGAAAATGTACTTAAAGTGAAACAATACCTTTTTTCACTTCTAGGGTGTAGTAGGGGGTCAGGGGCTGTATTTTGGGTGTCAGGAGCTGTAGTTGAGGTCTCAGGGGCTGTAGTGGGGGTGTCAGGGGCACACTGGAACAGAGCGGGCTATGCTCTCGAAGCTTCAGCTCCTTCTACTGCAGCTGCAAAATGTCTGTACAGTACTTGTAAGGAACTTTACATACACTCGGGGGTATGTCCTTACTCGCGAGTGTATGTAAAGTGAGTGTACTTAAAGCGGGGTATGCCTGTATATATATGTATGACTGTGTGTCACGATCCTATGGGGTAAAATGACCGCACCAGCCAAGCAGAATCTGGCTGGAAAAAGCGCCCAGAGGCGATTCAGTTCGCATGAGTTGCGCTATAAAAGTCATTCATTCATTCATTCATTCATTCATCCTTCACCACTACAGATCTCCATGGTTGTACTTCCCCTAGTATGTATGATGCATGCACTCATATGAAGGGAGGGCTGTGATGTGAAGGGGAGGTTGTGATAAAAAGAGGACTGTAATGTAAAGGGGGACCAATAACACTGATGTAAAAGGGACTGTGCTGTATGGGGGGGGGGGGTTTGGGGGACTGTAATGGAAGGGGGGATGTTGGGGGGATTGTGATGTAAGAGGGGATGTTGGGGGGACTGTGATGTAAGGAGGGAATGTTGGGGGACTGTGAGGTAAGGGGGGGGGGAGATATTGGGGAACTGTAATAGAAGGGGGAATGTTGGGGACTGTAATGGAAGGGGGAATGTTGGGGGGACTGTGATGTAAGGGGGGGATGTTGGGGGACTAAAATGTAAGGGTGGGGCTGTGATGTAAGGTGGCGGTGTTGGGGGACTTTGATGTAAAGAGGAAGGTGTTGGGGGACTGTGATGTGAACAGGGTTTGTTGGGGGGACTGTGATGTGAAGGGGGGCCTAACTACACTAATGTAAATGGAGGACTGTGTTAAGGGGGTTTGTGATGTTGATGGGGAGAGACTGTAATGTGAAAGGGAAATAAGGACACTAATGTTAAAAGAGGTGCTGATGTGAAGGATCTGAGTCATTGTACAAAACATGAGATTATGTCCTTTGCTGCCAGAGAGTTTTACTGAGCAGACCTCCATAAATTTTAATTCAATACCTTTGCATTGAGGTAAAAAAATAAAACCGCCTAGCATTTTGTACTACTTTAACCACTTCCCACCCACCATATAGCAGAATGACGTGCACAAGGTAATTAAGTTACGTAATTTGATGTCCAGCAGAATAAGCCACAATCGCGCGCCCATTATTGGTTTCCCAAGCCACAATAATCATCAAGTACACTAGGTGGTGCTGTCCCTGTATTAGAGCCGCATACTGTAATAACTTTACACGACAAATTTCTCATGCAGTCTTAAATAAATACTATCCATTTTCTTTGTATTTAGCAAAATCTGTCTATTTGTTAAAAACCTAATATATATCTTGCACTTTTTTTAATGGGATGGAAAAGGTTACTTTTTATTATTTATTGTTGCCTGTGTACATGTAGAGACCCATTTCTTTCCCAACGACAGAGGAAGCAGTGGAGAAAAAAAAGTCACGTTAATGCAAAATGTTTTTTTTTTTCTTCAAAGCCTGATTGAATTGTGTTACTTAATTAGCTATTACATTTGTTATTTATTGTGCAGGAAAAATATATATTTCAAAACAATACTTCATAATGACAACATGAAAAAAGTTTTTTTTTTTAAATCTTTGCAAATTTATTAAAAAGGAAAACAAAAATCACATGTACATACAGTAAGTGGGCCATATTCTCTAAGAATTATGCCGGCGTATCAGCAGATACGCCGACGTAAGTCCGATTCTAAAGCCGTCCTATGTTTAAGTGTATTCTCAAACTGAGATACACTTAAACATGCCTAAGATACGACGGCCAGCGCCGTTGTATCTTAGGCTGCAATATCTACGCTGACCGCTAGGTGGCGTTTCCTTTGCGGTCAGCGTAGAATATGCAAATGACTAGTCACGCCGATTCACGAACGTACGCTTGCCCGTCGTAGTGTTTTTACGTTGTTTCCGTAAGCGATACGCGGCGTAAAGATAAACATGCCCCCTAGGTGGCGTACTCAATGTTAAGTATGGCCGTCGTTCCCGCGTCGCAATTTGAAAATTTAACGTCGTTTGTGTAAGTCGTCTGTGAATGGCGCTGGACGCCATTTACGTTACCGTCAAAACAAATGACGTCCGTGCAACGTCATTTAGCGCAATGCACGTCGGGTAATTTACCCGACGGAGCATGCGCAGTACGATCGGCGCGGCAGCGCGCCTAATTTAAATGATCTACGCCCCCTACCAGGATCATTTGAATTAGGAGTGCTTCCGCGGGTGGACTTTACGCTACGCCGCCGCAAGTTTACAGGTAAGTGGTTTGGGAATCAGGCACTTGCCCGTTAAACTTGCGGCGGAGTAACGTAAACGAGATATGTTACGCCGCCGGATATCTTTGAGAATATGGCCCAGTATCCACAGCCTTTGCACAATACTTTATTGAAGCACCTTTGGCACCAATTACAGCCTCAAGTCTTTTTGAGTATTATGCTACAAGCTTGGCACACCTATTTTTGGGCAGTTTCTCCCATTCTTCTTTGCAGGACCTCTCAAGCTCCATCAGGTTGTATGAGGAGCATCAGTGCACAACCATTTTCAGATCTCTCCAGAGATGTTCAATCGGGTTCAAGTCAGGCCTCTGGCTGGGCCACTCAAGGACATTCACAGAGTTGTCCTGTAGCCATTCTTTTGTTATCTTGGCTGTGTGCTTGGGGTCGTAGTCCTGTTGGAAGATGAACCTTCACCCCAGTCTGAGGTCCAGAGCGCTCTGGGGCAGGTTTTCATCAAGGATGTCTCTGTACATTTCTGCATTCATCTTTCCCTCAATCCTGACTAGTCTCTCAGTTCCTGCCGCTGAAAAACATCCCCACAGCATGATGCTGCCGCCACCATGCTTCACTGTAGGGATGGTATTTGCCAGGAGATGAGCAGTGCCTGGTTTCCTCCAGACATGATGCTTTCCATTCAGGCCAAAGAGTTCAATCTTTGTTTCATCAGACCAGAGAATTTTGTTTCTCATGGTCTGAGAGTCCTTCAGGTTACTTTTGGCAAACTCCAGGTAGGCTATCATGTGCCTTTTATTGAGGAGTGGCTTCTGTCTGGCCACTCTATCATACAGGCCTGATCGGTGGAATGCTACAGAGATGGTTTTTCTTCTGTAAGGTTTTCCTCTCTCCACAGAGAAACACTGGAGCTCTGTCAGAGTGACCATCAGGTTCTTGGTCACCTCCCTGACTAAGGCCCTTCTCCCCCGATCGCTCAGTTTGGCCGGGCGGCCCGCTCTAGGAGGAGTCCTGGTGGTTCCAAACTTCCTCCATTTATGGATGATGGAGGTCACTGTGCTCATTGGGACCTTCAATGCTGCAGACAATTTTCTGTGCCTCGATACAATCTCTCTTTTTTTTCTTTTCGATACAATCCTGTCTCGGAGGTCTACAATTCCTTGGACTTCATGGCTTGGTTTGTGCTCTGACATGCACTGTTAACTGTGGGACCTTATATAGACTGGTGTGTGTCTTTCCCAATATTGTCCAACCAACTGAATTTACCACAGGTGGACTCCAATTAAATTGTAGAAACATCTCAAAGATGATTAGTGGAAACAGGATGCACCTAAGCTAAATTTCAAGTGTCATGTCAAAGGCTGTGAATACTTATGTACATGATATTTTTTTATTTTTAATAAATTGTATATGCTGTATTATTTTTTCTTTATTGGCTATTTTTTTTCCCTACAAAAGTGGAGACGCCCTATAAATTTACACATGAATCAGAGAAGCTACATTTTCCTTTCTTCAGCAAAATTAAAATGCAAACTCTGGCAATATGAAAACAATATTAACCACTTCTGTACCATAGGACGTCATATGACGTCCTGGACTTCAGTGGGGGATATCTGAATGATGCCTGCAGCTTCTTATGGTGTGATTCTGCACACCATAAGAATGATCATAGCGGCGGTTCCGCGGCCTGATCGTTCTTATAGGTGGCGGAGGGGAAATCCCCCCTCCCGCCACCATCCGGTGCTTCTCTGGGCTCTCCCGTGCCAATCGGAGCCCCGGAGAACCAATTGGCCGCCGCTGAATTAAGAGCATAGAGATTTCTGGTGACCAGATGGTCACCGGTCATCTCTATGACCGTCGGAGGATCGGGCGTGACGTTATGACGTCACGCCTGGGTACCCGGAAGTAAACAAAGCCTCAATTGTGGCTGAAAGCATGAGATCGGTGAATTTTTTTTCCTGATCTCATGCTTTCCAGCCTGGAGGAGAGATGTGGGGTCTTATCGACCCCGCAACTCTCCATAAAGAGGACCTGTCACACACTAGTCCTGTAACAAGGGATGTTTACATTCTTTGTAATAGGAATAAAAGTGATGTATATACATTTTTTTTAAATTGTAAAATAAAATAAAAATTAAAGTACCGTATTTATCGGGGTATTGCGTGCTCTGGCGTATAGAGTGCACCCCTAATTTTGACCCTAAAATCCTGTAAAAAAACATTTTATTACATTTTACTACTTACAGTTTTGGTGTCTTGCCCGGCGTCCATCGGCGGCCTCGTCCAGTCCGGCGTTCGTCTGCGGCCTCAGTGGTGTCCTCCCGGCTTCTCCCACGCTGTCTTCATGTCGAATCCCCGCTTCCCGCGCTCAGTTTGAAGCCTCCGCCGACATATACCGAGCGCAGTACACCCGGGTATATTCGGCCAGGCTCGACTTCTCACGCAAAAACGTCACAGAGCGTGACTACGAGCGAAGCCGAGCCTGGCCGAATGTACTGCACTCGGTATATGTCGGCGCAGGCATACCAACACGGCGCGGGAAGCGGGTATCGGCGTATATGGCGCACCCCACGATTTTGCCCTGATTTTCAGGGCAAAAAAGTGCGCGGTATACGCCAATAAATACGGTAAAATAAGATATGATTTTTTTTGTTTAAAACGCCCCTGTCCCCAGTAGCTCGCGCTCAGAAGCAAACACCCACATATGTAAACGCCATTCAATGAGGTATCGCCGCATGCATTAGAGCGAGAACAATAATCCTAGCACTAGACCTCCTCTGTAACTCTAAATTGGTAACCTGTAAAAAAAAAATTAAAGGGTTGCCTATGGAGATTTTTAAGTACCGAAGTTTGAGTGTGCGCAATTTTAAAGCGTGACAAGTTATGTATCTATTTACTCGGAGTAACATCATCTTTCACATTATACAAAAAAATTGGGCTAACTTTACTGTTTTGTTATTTTTTAATTCATGAAACTCTTTTTTTTCCCAAAAAAAGGCGTTTGAGAAATTATTGCGCAAATACTGTGCAAGATAAAAAGTTGCAATGACCGCCACTTTATTCCCTAGGGTGTCTGTATATATATATATATATATATATATATATATATATATATATATATATATATTATTTGGGGGTTCTGAGTAATTTTCTAGCAAAAAAAAAAATATGATTTTTACATGAAGGAGAGAAGTGCCAGAATAGGCCCGGTATGGAAGTGGTTAAAGCTCACTGGCAGTCCCACACCAGGGTTTTGGGTTCCCATTTGTTTTTGCAGGAACTCAGAAAATAGAGTCTCAGGGCCAGATTCTCGTAGAATCCGCGGCGGCGTAGCGTAAGCCATTTACACTGCGCCGCCGCAAATTACTGGAGCAAGTGCCGTATTCTCCAAGCACTTGCTCCGTAATTTGCGGCGGCGTATTGTAAATGGCCCGGCGTAAGGCCGCGTAATTCAAAGGGGGCGGCTTGTATTTAAATTAAGCGCGCCCCCGCGCCGATCAAACTGCGCATTTGCCGGGCCTAAAAATAGCCCAGTGCGCATGCTCCAGCTCACGACGAAAAACGTCAATGACGCCGACGTGAGCGTCATTGACGTTAAGTCCTATTCGCGAACGAGTTAGGAAAACGGCGTAAACGACGGAAAAAGACGACGCTGACCCGACGCCATACTTAACATGGCATGCGACGGACCTTCGTAAATGTACCCCTCATATAGCAGGGGCAAGTTTACGCTTACGGAAACGTCGTAAATTCACTGCGTCGACCGCGCGTACGTTCGGGAATCTCACATAAATAGCTAATTTGCATAGACGACGGGGAAAACGACGAGGCGACACCTAGCGGCGGGAAAAAAATTGCATTTAAGATCTGACAGCGTAAGAGCCCTACGCCTGTCAGATCTAATGGATATCTATGCGTAACTGATTCTAAGAATCAGTCGCATAGATACGACGGCCTAGATTAGGACTTACAACGGCGCAAATGGCGTTGCGCCATCGTAAGCCCTTTGAGAATCTGGGCCTCAGTTTCTAGAGAGTCCACACTTTTCATAGTTGTAAAGCACTACACAATAACTCAGAGACATGTGCTAAATCCTTCCTGCTGCTTTTCTATGCTCCCTTGCAGGTGGCTTAACCCCCAAAGGCCAAAAGGGTTTGGAGGCTCTTTCCCACCCCAAAGTCTCCCCGAACCTCAAAATTATGGGTCCATTGACCGGAAGCAATCAGAAAATGGTGAAAGACTTTATTTTAATGAATACAGATTTAATCCATGATATCAGTAAACTTCTAATTTTCATTTTGTATTTACAGAATTACTGTAGGTTCTCCCAAATATGGTTGAGTCCTTATCAGCAGATAAGCCGACCTAACTCAGAATCTACGCCGACTTATGTTTAAGTGTATGCTCAAACAGAGATACGCTTAAACATATCTAAGATACGACGGCTTGCGCCGTCCTATCTTAGATTGCAATATTTTGGATGGCCGCTAGGTGGCGCTTCCATTGCGGTCGGCGTAGAATATGTAAATGAGTAGATACGCCACTCATCCATTCATGCCAAAAGCATTCTATCGGGTTGAGGTCAGGACTCAGTCAAGTTCCTCCACCCCAAACTCACTCATCCATGTTTTTATGGACCTTGCTTTGTGCACTGGTGCACGGTCATGTTGGAACAGGAAGGGGCCAACCCCAAACTGTTCCCACAAAGTTGGGAGCATGAAATTGTCCAAAATGTCTTGTATGCTGAAGCCTTAGGAGTTACCTTCACTAGAACTAAGGGGCCAAGCCCAACCCCACACCATAATCCCCCCTCCACCAAATGATTTGGACCAGTGCACAAAGCAAGGTCTATAAAGACAAGGATGAGCGAGTTTGGGGTGGAGGAACTTGACTGGCCTGCACAGAGTCCTGATCTCAACCTGATAAAACACCTTTGGGATGAATTTGAGTGGAGACTGCGAGCCAGGCCTTCTCGTTCACATCAGTGCCTAACCTCACAAATGTGCTTCTGGAAGAATGGGTACACTCTAAACCTCATGGACAGCCTTCCCAGAAGAGTTGAAGCTCTTAAAGCTGCAAAGGGCTCAATATTGAACCCTACAGACTAAGACTGGGATGCGATTAAAGTTAATGTGCGAGTAAAGGCAGGTGTCCCAATACTTTTGGTAATTGTTAGGTGGATTCAGAAAGAGTTAGGCCGGCTTATCTACAGATAAGCCGACCTAACTCTGAATCTGCACCGACCTATGTTTAAGTGTATTCTCTAACAGAGATACGCTTAAACATATCTAAGATAGGACGCTAGATGGCGCTTCCATTGCCGCCGGCGTAGATTATGTAAATGAGGAGATACGCCGATTCACGAACGAACGCCAGGCCGACGCAGTACTTTTACGCCGTTTACATAAGAGATAGGCCGCGTAAAGTTAGTGCTAGGCTCTAGTGGAATAGTAATGTTAAGTATGGCCGCCGTTCCCGCCGCGAAATTCAAAATTTTTACGTCGTTTGCGTAAGTCGTCCGCGAATCGGGATTTACGTTGTTTACGTCGAAATCAATAGGCCCGTACGGCGTACTTAGCCGCAATGCACACTGGGAAATGTAGTCGCCCGGCGCATGCGCAGTGACAAAAAACGTCAAAAAAGGTGAGGTCAAGCATCATTACCATGAAACACGCCCCCCCCCCCCCAACCCATTTGAATTAGGCGCCCTTACACCCGCTCGTTTTAGGCTACGCCGCCGTAAATTAGCAGGTAAGTATATTGAGAATCAATAATTATCCATGCAGTGGGCGTGTTGTATGGTAATGAAGGCTGACCCCACGTAAATTACGTTTTTGACTAATGGCGCATGCGCCGTCTGTGAACGTATCCCAGTGCACATGCTCCAAATTACGCCGCAAATAGTCAATGCTATCGACGTGAACGTAACTTACGTACAGCCCTATTCGTGAACGACTTACGCAAACGACGTAATCGACGGAAAATTCAACGCTGGCCCGACATCCATACTTAACATAGGATACGCCTCATAGAGCAGAGGTAACTTTACGCTGGAAAAAGCCTTACGTAAACGACGTAAAAAAATGCGCCGGGCGGACATACGTTTCTGAATCGGCGTATCTACCTAATTTGCATATTGTATGTGTAAATCTCCGGAAGCGCCACCTAGCGGCCAGCGTAAATATGTAACTAAGATACGACGGCGTAAGAGACTTACGTCAGTCGTATCCAGGGATGAAGCAAGGTTTTTTGACACCCTAGGCAAAACCTAATTTTGCCACCCCCCTTGGCTCCACCCCTGACTCCATCCCCCTTTCCCTATCACGCCTTTTTAATGAAGCGCCCATCAAATACAGTCTCACCAGTACCCATCAAATGCAGCCTCACCAGCGCCCATAAAATGCAGCCTCACCAGTGCCCATCAATGAATGTTTGCTTGCTTCTATTCATTCGGGAATCAGGACACAGACACAGTCCTCCGTCGCCGCTGCGGCTCTGACACTATGTGCGAATGGAGCTGCGGCTGTCTGATGCTGAGACTTAGTTGCTTGCTGCAGAGAGAAGAGAGTAGGAACATCAGTGGATAGGCGCCCTAGGCAGCATGGCACCCTAGGCGGCTGCCTAGTTTGCCTAGTGGTAGCACCGGCCCTGGTCGTATCTTAGCCAAATTTCGGCGTATCTTGCTTTCTGAATACAGAAAGAAGATACGCCGGCACATGCTAGAATTTACGCGGCGTATCAATAGATACGCCAACGTAAATTCTTTCTGAATCCGGGCCGAAATATATGTCTATTTTGACCATAGGTGTGCGCAGTCTATTGCATAAGGGTGTGCACCACAAAGCTCCAACACATACCGTATTTATCACAGTATAACACGCTCCCGCGTATACCGCGCACCCCTAAAGTGGCCCCCTAACCTGTGGAAAAAAAGTTTTTTTTTTTTTTTGTACTTACAGTTTTGGTGTCTTGCGCGGCGTCCATCGGCGGCCCCATCGGGTCCGGCGTCCTTCTGCGGCTTCGGGTGTCCTCTTCGGCGGGTCCGGCGTCCGTCTTCGGCGGGTCCGGCGTCCGTCTTCGGTGGGTCCGGCGTCCGTCTTCGGCGGGTCGGGTGTCCTCTTCGGCGGGTCGGGTGTCCTCTTCGGCGGATTGGGTGTCCTCTTCGGCGGATCGGGCGTCCTCGCGTCCTCCCCGCTCGTTTCCCGCGCCGAGTTTGAATACTGCGCCGACATATACCGAGTGCAGTACACTCGGGTATCTTCGGGTAGGCTCGGCAACTGTCGCGCTGACGTCCTGTACGCTTAGGACGTCAGTGCGAGAGGCGCCGAGACTGCCCGAAGATACCCGAGTGTACTGTGCTCGGTATATGCCGGCGCAGTATTCAAACTCGTGGCGGGAAAGCGGGTATCGGCGTATATCGCGCACCCACGATTTTGCCCTGATTTTCAGGGCAAAATAGTGCGCGGTATACGCCGATAAATACGGTATGCGTTTGACATATTTACCGGCCTCTTCCTCGCTCTCCCTCCTAAAACAATGGGAGGAAGGGGGAGCAAGTGAGCACATGGGGGACCCGGGCAATAGAAGGAAGAGGAACATGGAAAGGAGGGGTGGCGAGGTGGCATAGATTAATACCGATTCCCTATATTTTCTTTCTGTGGCAGCTGAATGTTGACAAAAGGGAGAGGAGGAGAGGCCTACTTCTAGCTGCTACAGGAGGAAAATACAGATCGGTTTCACTAAATTGCACCCCCGCCACCTGTCCTGTCCAGGTTCTGAGGGTCGACCTGGAAGGATTGCTGTTCACCTGTCCACCATTGACAGGTTGCCAACCCCAAGATTAGGGTGTGCCCAGGCGCACGCCTATGATTTTGACTGAGCATTTAGCCGTTTTCTTGAAGCTTCGCTTTAATTCAAGTAAATATTCTTAACTATCAACTTTATAGTCCATGGTTTGCCTCAGGAAGTGTTTTCAGACAACGCAGGAACTGAACAAGCCAATACCTGAGAATAAGGACAGCCACAGAGGCCACAAGACTGTGCATGTCTTCGGAAATGGAGAAAAAAATAAAGATTATTTTTGCATGAGCTCCTGGATCTTTGAATATTTGGAATTTTGGTTTCTTTTTATTTTTGAGCTTTTGTTTTGTTTTATGTGAGTTATATCAGTTTGTTATTGTTTCTTTATGTCTACTTTTGTAAAATCAAGTTCACCATATTTTTTAGGTTGCTGATCATTCCTTTATGTTTTTCGGATTCTCTGAGTAAGGTGATATTGAAATGGGTAAGGTCAGGGATTTGATGTGGACGAGGGCACTTTTGATCATACTGGCAATTAATGGCACCTTTTTGTGATTCGGCACTGAGTCACTTTAACTGACAATTGCGCGGTCGTGCGACGTGGCTCCCAAACAAAATTGGCGTCCTTTTTCCCCCCACAAATAGAGCTTTCTTTTGGTGGTATTTGATCATTACGTTTTTGCAACAATTTTGAAAAAAATTTATATGTTTTACTTTTTGCTATAATAAATATCCCCCAAAAATATATAAAAAAAAACATTTTTTTTTCCTCAGTTTAGGCCGATACGTATTCTTCTACATATGTTTCTAAAAAAAAAAAAAAAAATTGCAATAAGCGTTTATTGATTGGCTTACGCAAAAGTTATAGCGTTTACAAATAGGGGGTTAAGTATGTTCCCTGGGTGTGTTCTAACTGTAGGGGGGTGGCCTCACTAGGGGAAATGACTGATCTTCTGTTCATACATTGTATGAACAGAAGATCAGCATTTCTCTCCCTGATAGGACCGGGAGCTGTGTGTTTACACACACTGCTCCTGTTCCTCGCTCTGCAACGAGCGATCGCGTGTGCCCGGCGGGGATCCCGCCCGCCGGGCACGGGAGTCGGGGGCGAGCGCCCCTAGTGGCCTGCGCGAGAGCCGACGTATAGCTATGGGCTCTCGCGCAGGGGAGCCGACCTGAGGCGGCTGGTCGGCAAGCAGTTAATATAATGCACAATTTGTTTTGACATGCACGAGTCAAATCATGTCAAGTCAAGTCATGTTTTGGTGGTATTTGATCACCTCTGTGGTTTTTTTTTTTGCGCTATAAACAAAAATAGAGCGACAATTAAAAAAAAAAAAAAAAAACTATATTTTTTACTTTTTGCTATAATAAATATCCCCCAAAAAATATATATATATATTTTTTCAGTTTAGGCCGATACGTATTCTTCTACATATTTTTGGTAAAATAATTGCAATAAGCGTTTATTGATTGGTTTGTGCAAAAGTTATAGCGTTTACAAAATAGGGGATAGTTTTATGTCATTTTTATTAATATTTTTTTTTACTAGTAATGGCGGCGATCAGCGTTTTTTTTTCGTGACTTCGACATTATGGCGGACACATCGGACACCTTTGACACATTTTTGGGACCATTGTCATTTTCACAGCGAAAAATTCTATATAAATGCACTGATTACTGTGAAAATGACAATGGCAGTGATGGGGTTACCACTAGGTAGCACTGTAGGGGTTAAGTGTGACCTCATGTGTGTTTCTTACTGTAGGGGGCGTGGCTGTACATGTGACGTCACTGATCATCGTTCCCTATGACAGGGAACAGACGATCACTGACACTGCCACAGAGAATAACGGGGAAGGTTTGTTTACACTCACCTCTCCCAGTTCTTCAGCTCATGTGACCCAATCGCGGAACACCGAGGGTGATCGGGTCCGCAGGTTCCGCGGGCGTGGTCACGGAGCTTCTGACCCACGGCTGGGCTTCTTAAGAAGGACGTACATGTACACCCTTGTGCCCAGCCGTGCCATTCTGTCGACGTATATCGTTGTGCGGCAGTTCTTAAAGCGGTTGTAAACCCGCATGCGCGCGGGAGATTTCATTCCGGCATGGGCCGGCGGCGTCTGGCCCTTCAGCCGAGGATCCCCCCTGCGCATGCGCCGCTGCAATCAGTTAGTATAGCAGCTAGGGATGCACCGATCCCGATACTAACGACGGTTAATATGCAAAAGCATCGGTTAAAAGCCCGCGCATGCTCAGAATCAAGTCGACGCATGCTTGGAAGCATTGAACTTCATTTTTCTCAGCACGTCGTTGTGTTTTACGTCACCGCGTTGGACTCGATCGGTTTTTGAACTGATGGTGTGTAGGTACATCAGACCATCAGTCAGCTTCATCGGTTAACCGATGAAACGGACCTTCAGTCCGTTTTCATCAGTTTGGACTGATCGTATGTACAGGGCCTCACTCCTTTGCAAGAAGGCTTATGAGGTGACCCTTATTGTTACACATCTTATTTCATTATCACATTCCATGGTCTTTTAAATGGACTTTATGTGGACTTATTTATTTATTTCTCAAATTTTTGCACATTGAGGCACATGTCACTTTGTGCAATTTGGTCTCTCTTATTTCAGTGCTGCATTTTTAATTATAGTTGTATTTGAATTTTGGTCACTTTTTGTGCAGCTGCTCTTATTTGGTTTGTATTTTAACCAGTTTTTTGAACCTTTTGGTTTACTTTTTGGACTAGCGCAATATTTCCCCCCTATTCTCATTTAAGATACAAGACTGTCAGGTCATCTAACTAAAAACTGGAATTTCAGCCTTAAATGAACTGACCCTTTAAGAGGAACTTACAGTATATTGAGCAAGTTGAGGTTACTACAGGTTGTTATCCCTCAATCTGGACTTAATAGATAAACAAAAGCAAACTCCCTGTGATCATCATCACATGGACACCCTGCCACGTCCTAACTTTGCATTTATTTATCGTTTCCAGAGGGCAAATTCCAAGTGCTCGGAAAAAAACAAGTCCTTGTGTTCAGCAAATTCCACTACTAATGTAGTAGAAGTAACATCCCAGTAGCATGTATTTTATTTTAATGTAAATCATTTGCTGTAGAAGGAATATTGCCTTTGCAAGCCTATATTGATTTGTTTACTTGCTGGGAGTCTCACTGGTCCCATTATGTTAGATCCTCATCACCAATTATTAGCCTGGTTGTATTTGTTTTATTTTGTTAAATTAGGTACAGTAATAGATTAATCTCTATGGTAGAGTTGGTCAGGCTCTGACTCAGAGCTCAGGCTCAGAGTTTGGTAAGCAAAAGTGGTTCATACCACTCGGGCCATCTGAAAGTTCATCTTCTCGACAGTGGCTGATCTGTAGTAGATTCATTCTCAACCAGGGTTCCTTCAGAGATGGCTAGGGGTTTCTTGAGTAGGGATGTTCATGTTCATGTTCAACTCGAACATCTTATGTTCGATCGTTCGGCGAATTACGAACGTTTTGGCCTGTTCGCGCCAAATCCGAGTGGCGTGTCACGGCCCATAATTCACTGCGGCTTTGCAGTGCATTGCTGGCTGATGATTGGCTAAGCATGCACTATGACCCGAAGGCTTGGCCAATCACAGCGGGCAAAAAACGGAGAGTCATAATTGGCCAAAGCCAGGGTGGCTTTGGCCAATTATGGCTCAGGGGGTTTAGTACACGCCCCACACTATATAATGCTGCCTGGAAGTCGGCCTTGTGTAGTGTGTTGGTGGTTTACAGAGAGAGAGAGATTGTCATTTTTTTTAGTTAGATAGAGCAGGCAGGCTAGTCAGTTAGAGTTACAGTGTGTAGAGGATATATATAGCATCCCAGGTGTTGTATATATATATATATATATATTAAATACACTGTATTGAGTTTAGCTAGATCCGCTCTTCCTAATTTACTGACAGGCAGGCAGGTGATTGTGCTAGCTGCAGTATTTTCACATGGTGTACTGTGTCCTTCGTACAGTGTGCACCTAAAGCTACGTCAATAGATTTGCTGGTGTTTCTCATATTAATTCCTAAAGGCAGTAGAGCTGCACGATTCTGGGAATAATTGAGAATCACAATTCTTTTGCTTAGAATGAAGATTATACAGCGACAACCTTGCTTGACCCTCGCTCTGATGAAGAGGCTCTACCCTATACAAGCCTCGAAACGTTGGCACGTCTGTCTTTACTGTAATAGACAGCTGTTTTAGGGGGTGTTTTCTATACGCAATTTTTTGTCGCTATTATATATTGTTTTCTATGTCTTGTTATTATTTGTAATTTTTGATGTTTAAAGTTGTTTGACCTCTGTATGCCCGGATTTGCTTACCCATTTTCTTGGTCATATTGGATGCTTTTACTACATTTTGTTAACTTTGGCCTTGATGTGTTGTTCACCTTAACAACACTGAATAAAATTTGATACTTTGTGACAATATTATTGTTTACCAATCAATTTTTCACTTTATTTACAAACAGTCTCCCAATCTAAAAGTCCCACCGAGGAAACACAACCCCAATTTTGGGGTACACATATTTGTTCTAATTCAGGGATGTGGTGAGACCTAGGTTTGTTTGGCTTAATTCCAATGGGACACCTATAGCCCTTCTTTAGAATGAAGATCACGATTCTCTCACGATTCTCAAAAAAATGCATGGTGCTTTTGTTAGCATGCATTTTTGTGATTTTTTTTTTTTTATTGTATTTACACGCACAGAGTATGTCCCTTGCTGCAGAACAGCCTATTAATCTGAGAATGAACTGCCTGCCACCCCTCAATAGCACCAGAGTGCATGGACTTTTTTTAATGCCGCTGCATCGAAATGCATGGTGCTTTTGTTAGCATGCATTTTTATTTTTGTGATTTTTTTTTTTATTTACACTATATATATATATATATATATATATATATATATATATATATATATATATATATATATATATATATATATATATATATATATATATAGTAAATTAAAAAAAAAAATCACAAAAATAAAAATGCATGCTAACAAAAACACCATGCATTTTGATGCAGCGGCATTTAAAAATAAAATTAAAAAAAGGCCCATGCACTTTGGTGCTATTGAGGGGTGGCAGGCAGTTCATTCTCAAATTAATAGGCTGTTCTGCAGTATAGCACAAACTCTGATTCATCGCATAGATGTGAAGTTGAACCTTTAAAACATAGTCAGGAGGCCGAGGGGCACCAAAAAAAAAAATTTTTCAAAAAATAATTTGTCATTGGGACAGAAAGTGAGGTGCAATCTTCTGAACAGATGCGCACAGACAGCAAAAGAAATGTTACAGGGGTGATAACCCTTCTCTATGTTTTCCAAAAAGCTTAAAAAATAGATTTTATGGCTGAAGCTACACTTTAAAAAAGTACCAGTTCAAAATTACAAACAGATTATACTTAACAACAAACCTACAGTCGCTGTCTTGTTTGCACCGTCTGCTGTTCAAAGTAAATAGGGCCAAAGGGGCTTGTAATGACCTGGGGGAAGGGGGGCGGGGAAACCCATGCTATTTTTCTCAATGATTTTCATCCATATTGCAGACATTACATTAAAGTCGCAAGCAGTTTAAATTACTTTTTTCTTATAGTAACATCCAGCAGGTACGATATTGTAAAGGAATTTTTAAAACATTTTTTTTTTCACTTTAAGCATCATTAAAATCACTGCTCCAGAAAAAAACATAGTTTTTAAAACTTTTTTTTCCATTGATACATGTTCCCTGGGGCAAGACCCGGGTTCTCAAACCTGTTTTATGACAATAACTTGCATATTAGCCTTTAAAATGAGCACTATTGAATTCAAACGTTCGAGTCCCATAGACTTCAATGGGGTTCTAAAAGTTTGTGCGAACGTTCGGTCCGTTTGAAGGTACTGGTGCGAACCGAACGGGGGGGTGTTCGGCTCATCCCTATTCTTGAGCTGTGGTTGACTGACCTCCAATGTAATAGTGTCTGCATAGTTCCAGGTCTGGCAGAGCCATGACTGTAAAGGTAACATTCTGACTACCAATGTTAAGAGCATTCTTCCCACTGACCATCACTACCAGAAGGGACATTTTCCTAATGACCAACAGTGGACTACTCTAGCAGGGGTTCCCTGAGGCCTGAAAATTATTGCAAGGGTTCCTTTGGGGTAAAAAGGTTGGGAAGGATGTTCTAGGGTGAAGGACAAATCTGATTGACATGGGTGACCCAGGAAAGTGAAAACTGCAACTGAAGTAGACTGTACAGTCATTCAAAAGCCACAATGGGATGCTTAAAGTGGTTGTAAAGGCTGAAAGATTTTTACCTTAACCACTTGACGACTGCTGCACGACGATATACGTCGACAAAATGGCACGGGCAGGCAGATGGGCGTATATATACGACCCTGCCCCCCAGCGGGTGGCCAATCGCCCCCCCCCCCCCGGTGCCTGCGATGGTTGCCATCGTTCAAGGATTAATCTGAGATGAGGGGGAGGCCACAGATTCATGGCCACCCCCTCACGATTGCTCCTTGCGAATCAGCTTCTTCCTCTGCCTGTGAATTGTAAACATAGGCAGAGGAAGTGATGTCATCTCTCCTCGTGGCTGTCTTTTCGTCCGGCGCCCGAGGAGAGAAGACATCTCACAGTAAGTGCACAACACTACACTGACGCCAGGACACGTAGGCACACAAATCACCCCCCAGACACCCCCCGATCACCCCCTGCACCCCCAGTCACAGTGTTACCGTTTCCTGTGTTTATTTTTTTACTGATTACAGCATTTTAGGGCACTTATATGTTAACTTATACAAGGGGAGGGCAGTATTTACCAGCTCCCTCCAAGCAGATACTTGGAGGGAGCTGATCGGGCTTTTTCCAGTTAATCCAAATAGTTTTCCTAGCATAGTATGCGCAATAAAAAATGAAAAGTTTGGTATGTGTGGCAGCAGGGCGATGCTACCGTCTCTTCTGCTGCGCTGCTCAAGATCCTCAGAACCTATTCGACATGCTAGGTGAGACGTTGCCATGCTGCAGCAGGACAGGTTCTGGGGAGCTTGTTTTTTTTTTCATCGCGCCAGTGGCTGCTCATGCGCGACTCATGCAGACTTCTGCGGCCATTTGATGAGATCACCAAACTGGTCAGTCGCAGCCAGGGCGCCATCAGTGACATCATACCTTATGCCTTCTTTCTGGAGCGTGCATTGCCTCGTGTCATTGATCAAGCCATCGAGGAGCAGGAGCAGAAAGTTGAGGAAGTCGCAATGCTGATTGAATTCCCAGGGGGGGCTACTCTACCTGAGACAAGTCAACAACGGGAGCCTGAAGAGGAGTCAGAGGAGGATGTTCGAGTCGAACATGAGTTTGACTCGAACTCGAAGCTCATCCCTATTGACTACCTCACATTCATAAAAATGAATGAAGCATGGATCTCGGAGGAATTCAACACATGTGACCAGTAGACCATGTTTCATTCAAATTGAGGTGAACGCCTGTGGGCTAATTTTTTGGGCCTGTACTGGCCGACACTTACTTCTGTATCCTGTGAATGCCTAATGTACCACCAGCCACAGAATACAAGGTTGTTTGCTGTCAGGTTAACACCTGTGGCCGTGGGCTAATTTTTGAGGCCTGTAATGGCCGACACTTATTTCTGTATCCGGTGAATGCCTATTGTACCACCAGCCACAGAAAACAAAGTTTTTTGCTGTCAGGTGAATGCCTGTGGCAGTGGGCTAATACTATATGTACTCTCAAAGTACCTGAGCTATATTGCCTCTCATATGCAATTAATACTTGTTACTACAAATACTATATGTACTCTCAAGGTACCTGAGCTATATTGCCTCTCATACTTCTAGGCCTTGTCCTAATTGTTGAACATGTTCGCTCTAACTTAGGGGTTGATGCTATTTCATAGCATCTCCCCTAGTGGCCTAAATTCATCTCTACATGCTACGGTTGATATGATGTAGAGAACCCCCCAAACTCCTGTTGCTAGGAGTGACGCTTGGGGTCCCTTACTGATAATCACCTGCATGTAGTGGTGTATTGGGATATTGACCTTGAACTCATTTTAAACGCTAAGCCTTGGTCGCATGTTGTAATGCGTCCATGCTTAGTAGCTCAACGCCTTTCTTTTTTTAAACATTCAGCTTTTATTGAAAAGAAGTCAAGAAACAGGTTACATAGTATGTCATATGCAAGTACAGGTACATCAATAAACAATGTGATACCGTGTGTACATGAGTCAAGAGGATTGTAGAGTATTCCCATTTTAAGCAAATCAGAAGTTCAAAGGTTGAAACTTAATCTTCCTAAGCATGCCCCAAAGGATCTAAATACTGGTGATGTAGTTTCGCCCTGAGCTTGTGGCCTAGGTCATCTTCAGGATTTAGAGGGGTGTCATCAGTAATGCGGCCTAAGGTTGTAACGGTTCATCAGCATACATTGCACATGGAACCATGTATGAGGGGGATTAGAAAGAGGAGAAAAGACAGGGGGAAAGGGAAGCGAGTAAGAACAGTGGAGTACCCCAGAAATGACACGGGAAGGGAGGGAGGGGGAGGATGTACATCAACACGCCAACACCTGCCCTCCAATCAGGAACACCTGAGGGATACATTTTGGAAGGATTGAATCTGCAAAGGTCCATGTGACTAATCGTCCCCAATTAAGGGGTCTGCATAATATCATCATACTCCTGTGAGTATCGGAAAATGATCCAAGGCCTCCAAGTATTCTGAAAGGCCTCTACTCTGCTATGTTCCTGCGCCACAGTGTCTTCCATCTCCCATAGACCTCCAATTTTCTTAAGCCAATCTATCATTGTGGGTACCTTAGTTGATCTCCAATGAATAGGAACTAACGACCTTGCTGCATTAATCAGATGTTTGGTTAGCGATTGTTTGTATGTCTGTAGAGTAAGGTGGTTGACGTGTAACAGGCAACAAGCTGCATCCAGGGACAACTCAGTTTCTGTGATTTTTCTGATCAGGTGTGTAATTTTGTCCCAAAAGGGCGCAATCAGCGGGCATTCCCACCAAATGTGGAGAAGAGTGCCTCTCTCCGTCTGGCACCTCCAACATGTCGGGGGTGTCTGAGGGTTCCACTTATGGAGCTTTTCAGGAGTATTATACCAGTGTGTCAACAGCTTGTAGCCCGTTTCCTGGACAAGTGTACTTATAGAACCTTTATGTGCCAAAATGCATGCATACCTCCACTGTTTGTCCGTGAGTGCCTTCCCCAGCTCCTCCGACCATCTCCTCCTGTATCCATCCGCTCCACCACTCTCAGCCAGCTGCAGCCAGCCATACGAGGTCGACGTAGCCTTATCTAGGGGGGTCCCATCTACGCACGTCGTCTCCAAGTCAGTCAGAGGTCTGCGGAAGTCTTGCAAGCGATTTTGTTTAGTAAGGTAGTCTCGTAATTGGAAATATGACCACCACTTCAGTCGTGGGAGTCCATTCCCTTCCTTCAGTGTCAAAAGGTCCTTAATTTTGTCTCCCGAAAAACAGTCTTTCGCGAGTAGGGGGGTGTCAATGTGTCCCGGCTGGAACAAGTCACCGTCTTCTCCCGGGGGGAAGTCAGTATTTCCCTTTATAGGTGTCAAAGGGCCCATGGGTGTGGTAATCTTGCCACGTTCAGCAATGTAGTGCATGATTTCCAGTGTGGTTCGTGTGAGCGGTTGCATTTTAGAGGCGACAGCGGGCTTAGGTCTGGGCGCCCATGGGGTGAACCTCAACGACCGTACGGAGAGGGACTCCTCCAATGCCACCCAGGCTTTTGAACGTCTATGGCAGTGCCAGTCAATCACCCTGGCTATATGAGATGCGTAATAATAACGTTTAAAGTTAGGTAGCCCAATCCCACCCGCTTCCTTGGGTCTAAACAACCATGACAATCTAATTCTGGGTTTACGATGGTTCCAAATGAATTTTAGAATGGTAGAGTTCATTAAGCGAAAGAAATGTGCCGGAATTTTTATGGGTAGGGTCCTGAAAAGATACAGGAATCTAGGCAAGACCACCATTTTGACAATGGATGCGCGCCCGAACCAAGAAAAGCAACCTATTCGCCACCGTTCAAGGTCGGCTATGCAGCTCTTCAGGAGGGGTGGGAAGTTCAGATCAAAGATGTGTTGCAGTTGTGGTGTCAGGTGGGTGCCTAGGTACTTGATAGCTCCTTCCTCCCATCTAAATTTGGATTTTGCTTTAGTTTGAATCAGCTGCTCAGTTGGTAATGTGATGTTTATGGCCTCGGATTTGGAGTAGTTGATTTTTAAGTTGGATAAGTATCCAAAGCGGGCAAACTCCTCTAGGAGATTGGGTATGCTGGTCGTGGGGTCAGTTAAAAAGAAAAGGAGATCATCCGCGTAAGCTGCTACCTTGAACTCCTCCCCCCGTACCCCAAATCCCCCTATCGTGTCATTCAGTTTCACTGTCCTAATGAAGGGCTCAAGGGCTAGGATAAACAGCAACGGGGAGAGGGGACAGCCCTGCCTGGTACCATTTCGGATGCGCACTGTTTCTGATAGGGTCCCATTTATTTTAAGTTTCGCCGTAGGGTTACGATACAGGGCGAAAATCCATGCAAGCATGCGTGGGCCCAAGCCTATGTGTTCGCATACCGCCCTCATAAAGTCCCATGCCACCCTATCAAAGGCCTTCTCCGCATCCGTGGACAGGAGAAGGCCTTCGATGTCCTCGTCTCGCGCCGCCTGTATGAGAAGCAGGGCTTTGGTTACGTTATCTTTCGCCTCCCTGCCCGGGACAAATCCCACCTGCTCCAGACCTATCAGGTTCGGCAGCAGTGGGCTCAGGCGCAGTGCAAGGATTTTTGCAAATAATTTGGCATCTATGTTTAGGAGAGAGATGGGCCTGTAACTGGCGCAGTCCGTAGGGTCCTTGCCAGGTTTGGGAATTATGGCAACCTGGGCCGACAAAAATGCAGACGGAATATCTCTCGGCGTAGACATAGAGTTCAAGGCAGCAGCAAACGGTTTAGTCAGTGTATCGGTGAAGGTCTTGTAATATATGGCCGTGTAGCCGTCCGGACCCGGGCTTTTCCCATTTTTCAACAATTTAATTGCTTGGGTAATCTCCTCGAAGGTTATCGGTGTTTCTAGCAGTAACGCGTCGGTGTCCGTTAGGCTAGGCAGGCCACTGTTGGCCAGATAGTCTTGTACGATCTGTGCCCTGTCTCCGTTCATGCCCTTGAGTCTGTGTTGGGGCGGTAAGTCGTAGAGTTTGGAGTAATACTCCTGAAAATGGGCAGCTATGGCTTCCGTGGTCTTGTCAATTTTTCCGTCAGCTCGTCTAATGCCCGCAATGTCATTGGCGAAAGTGTGTTCTTTCAGAGCCCTGGCCAGAAGCTTGCCTGACTTATTGCCCGACTCATAGTATATTTTTTTTTTTTTGAAGAACAGCATTCGTCTCGAATTTGAGTCGAACAAATGCTGCAAGTCCTTCCTGGCCTCCAGCAACTCCCTCGCCGATTGTACTGTGAGCGAATGTTTGTGTTGGGATTCCAAGGAGCGGATCAATGCCGACAGCCTGGAGATCTCCTTCTCCCTTTCTTTCTTACGTTTAGAGCCCATCCTAATCAACTCCCCCCTAATTGTGCACTTGTGGGCTTCCCATACCACGAGGGGGTCTGCTTCCGGAGTGGAATTGTGTACAAAGAATTCCTTTAAAGACTCAGTGAGGGAGGTCAGAAGGTCTGGGTCTGTCAGGAGTGAGGCATTAAGTCTCCATGTAGGTTGCTTAGGGGGCGTGGATAACAGGTTCAGGCCCAGGGAGACCGGAGCGTGATCTGAAATCGATTGGATCCCTATGTGAGCCGCTTCCACTGAGGATAAATTCCTCTGGGATATAAAAAGATAATCCAGCCTAGCATATCTAGCATGGGGGATCGAGTAATGAGTGAAGTCGCGGCCCTCTGGGTTGAGAAAACGCCAGGCGTCGACCAGGTGCAGCTTCTGAAGGGCGGATTTAATTCTTTTGAGTATTCTATATGTAATGCAGGATCTACCATTCGAGGTATCTGTCAATGGATTGAGCGGGAGGTTGAAATCACCGCCCAGTATGAGGCAACCCGTGGAGAACCCCTGCAGTTCCGTGGTGATCTGGTTACAAAATGTGGCATGGTCTCTGTTGGGGAAATACACATTGGCTAACGTCACTGGGGTGGTCCCATATGTCCCCTTTAAAAATAAAAACCTACCTCCGGGGTCACTTTTTTGTTCAGTCAGCTGGAAAGGTGCGTCCTTATTCACCAATATAGACACTCCCTTCGACTTGGAGTCATTATTGGTGGCATGGAATGCCCTTGTAAAATATGAGTCAGTCAATTTAGGTGTATGTTGTGTCTTGAAGTGCGTCTCCTGTATGAACACGAACTGGGGCTTACCTTTCCTCAGTTCACGTAGAAGGGTGGAGCGGCGTTCCGGGATATTCAGGCCCCTAATATTGTGTGAAATCACTGTCGGTGCTCTTCCCAGCGAAGAGAAAGCCATCGGAGCGGTACAGGAGGAGATGCTTCAAGAGGTCAGCTGTGGTGGCAAGTTCAGACAAAATCAGATTAATGCAGATACAATGGACAGTGTCAGGCAATTGTCAGATCAACCCTCCCCCCTCCTCAGGTCACCGGTCGGGGTTAGAGAGGGGAAGGCAAGTGGAGAAAGTTGGAAACCGAGAGGGAAGGGAGAAGGAAATGCAGTGGGTTCAGTAGTGAGAGGGAGAAAGAGGTAGAGTGCCGTAACTATACGGCGGAGAGCAAAATAAGATATGGGTACTCCTCCAAGCGGGGCAGCCCACTCAGGAGTGTGTACCTCCTATGTATATAGTGTCACCTGTGTCCCTAAATCAGGAGCACTGGGGCACTCTGTGGGGTTGTAGGGAGGCACTTGACTACACAGCAACAGTCTACCTATGATACAATCCAACAAGGATTGAAATTAGTAGGAATTGGTTCGAAAGAGGTAAAGGCTGCATCATTGGCAGCCGCACATATAAAAACAAAAGAAGTTGTGGGTCTGGGGTCCATATTAAACATCAATGAGACTTATACATCCTAGTCAACAGTAAACCACCTGGACCCTCAGACTAAACTTAGTTCACACCCGACCTGGGTATTGGGAAAAAAAAAACACATTGAGGTCTGAAACATGTTATGAGCAGTATAATGAGAGCTAGATGGAAGCGTTCAGTAAAAAGAGGAACTTCCAAAAACGAAAATTAACTAATAAAGAGAAAAAAAAGAAATACCAATAAAAAAATAAAAATAAAAAAAAGGGATAATAACACCATTGATGGTAATTCCCCCAGAGGGGAAACATCTGCAAGCTGGATGTAGGAGAGAGGCTGCAAGAGAGGGACATCACAGGTGTCGCGGAACAGGCCGTGAGCAAGAGTCTCCAGCTCGGCATCTTGGGGCCTCAGGGTGAGGGGATCAGTTGTAGGAGACCCAAATGGTTTTGCAGGCAGTCCACTGCCATACCGTGATACAGTTCAGCTCCTGGCGTATGGCAGGAAAAGAAAAGTAATTCCTCCAGGGGGGCAAAAGGTGCAAACTGGAAGCAGGAGATAAGTTGCTCCACTGGATCAGAAAAAAACAAGTGGCAAATGGGGCCCTCTCGTCATCCGGGGGTGACAGAGGGGGGGGATTTAACTGCCCAAAAGGCTTTGCAATCAGATCATGTCCAGTTCACAGCAAAGCTCAGCACGTGTCGTGTGGTAGAAAAATAAAAAACAAACAAAAACAAAAAATCAGGAAAAGGCAGGACAGAATCAGGGAAAACACTGACAGGATCAGTCATCCTCAAAGTCCATTTCAGAACCAGCTAGGCGTCTCGGGGTCCCCATCTTGGAACTGCCAGCACGACTTTGCTTTTGTCGTTTAGCCTGTCGTTTCTCAGGTGTGGATTGCGGTGACCTGATATGAGTCAGAGTCAGGACGGGATGCAGGAATTTGGCGTACCAGTCAGGGAGATCCGTCTGTTCTAGATCGAGTGCAGAGCAAAAATCCGGCAGGTCAGCTGGTGTACGGAGGACTTGTTGTTGGCCATTACAGGTGACTGCTAGTGCAAACGGGAAACGCCATGAGTAGCGTATGTCCTTGCTCCTCAGCTTCTCCAGCAGGGGGCGCAATGCACGTCTGTTTTTTAAAGTTATTTGGGAGAGATCCTGAAATAACATTATGTTTTCTCCATTGAAGGCTATATGTTCATTTCTCCTTGCCTTTCGCATAATCTCATCCTTCAGAGTGAAGCTTTGAAAGCAACAAATTATGTCCCTGGGTGGCGCGGTGTCTGGTCCCCGTGGTCTAAGGGCCCTGTGCGCTCTTACAAAATCTATAGCTGTGTCCTCCTGCCTCTCCAGCAAACTGTTGAAGACCCTCTGCAATGCCGGTATAATCTGGTCATGGCCCACTGATTCTGGGATCCCCCGCACATGCACATTACACCTTCGTCCTCTGTTATCCAAATCTTCTATGTGCCTGTTCATCTCTATTAGGTGCAGGGCCTGAGCAAGTGAGTTCTTTTCAAGCTTGTGTATTGCTTTGTCCCTCTGTTTCCCAGCAGTTTCAGCAGAGGCCATTTTATCGTTAAGCACCAGGAGGTTCGTCTTTAGGTCAGTGATCGCTGCTGAGAAGGTGGATTTTATGTCCGCCGCGATCACTGACATGTCAGCAAAAGTCAGGGGGAGATCCGATCTCTTCTTACCCCTTCCTGAGTCCTCTGTGGCCGACTGGGAGTCCTCACTGAACTCCTCCTCGTGGAGCGACGGCGCCATCTTGGATTGTAGGCTGCTGGCCTGGGCCGGAGTTTTGCTTTTAAAAAGCTCCGTGATGTCTCTCGCCGGATGGGGTGTCGATCCGCGGCGTGTGCGAGAGTGAGGGGTGTTGTAGAGCTTCTTTCCGGGCATCTGAGTACCGTAGGTCGGGTGGAAAGCTGTGCACGGCTGCCTATATCAGCGGAGCTCCCTCAGTGTGCTGCTGTCTTCATCGCGCGCCAAGCCACGCCCCCAACGCCTTTCTTTATGTGACACAGAGATGATGTATAGATCCCCCAAACTCCTGTGCCAGGAGTGACGCCTGGGGCCTAATACTGAGTTGTCGCATAAAGAATCGCATTGAATTCCTTGTTTACCGCAGTTGTGGTTCACTCCGTTCACCGGTGCCATTACAATGCCTAATGTACCACCAGCCACAGAATACAAGGTTGTTTGCTGTCAAGTGAACGCCTGTGGCCGTAGGCTAATTTTTGGGGCCGGTAATGGCCGACACTTATTTCTGTATCTAGTGAATGCCTAATGTATCACCAGCCACAGAATACAAGGTTGTTTGCTGTCAGGTGAACGCCTGTGGGCTAATTTTTGGGGCCTGTAATGGCCAACACTTACTTCTGTATCCGCTGAATAGCTTAATGTACCTCCAGCCACAGAATACAAAGCTATTTGCTGTCAGGTGAACGCCTGTCGGCGAATTTTTGGGGCTTGTAATGACCGGCACTTACTTATGTATCCGGTTTTTCACTTAATACTTCTGGTAGGTCAGTGTCCATGTTGTGGGACTATTTGTGCGCAGCTAGTAAGTATTTTGTGGCTGCAAATATGACCTGCAGGTTTTTAATATTCGCCTGTCATTAAAGTCAATGGGGCCCGCCGCAAATTTGCGGTTCGCGGACATTTGCTAAAGTTCACAGTTAGCATTCGCGAACCGTCCTGTCGGATGTTCATCCATCACTACTGACAGGAGCGCACAGTTTTGCCCTAGATTGCTCCCGATACCATAGCTCCCAACTGTCCCCGATTTCGAGGGACTTTCCCTGATTTGGAGTAATGTCCCTCTGTCCCTCATTCCTCCGCATTTGTCCCTTATTTTGGTCTGATCTATACAGTTGTATATAAAATGCACTTTTTATCTATCGAAAAGCAGTGGCGGTTCGTCCATAGAGGGCGCTGGAGCGCCGCCCCCTCTGGCTCTCACCGCCACTGAGTGAAATAACATAGATTCATGCATTGCACGAATCTATGTTATTTTCGCCGCTGCCGCTGTTATTCAGATGGTCGGCGCTCAATGTCCGGCCATCTGAATAACGCCAGCTGGTTGGCTGTAGGGAAATGTCTATCAAAGCCAACGGCTCTGATAGGCTTTCCCAATACAGCCCCCGGGTCCCGGAATCTTATTCTCGGAGCGCACAGACTGTACGCCCCTTGAATAAGATGACAGGCGCCTCAGCCAATCAGGTTGGCCGGTTCTGGCTACCTGTAACCTGATTGGCTGAGACGCCTGTCAGTCATCGAGGGCGGGAGAAGACATCGTGGGACGTGGATGCCTGACTCCAGTAAAGGTAAGTGCCGGGTGGGGGGGGGAGGAAGAACGCAATTTACAGGGCACATGGCACAGTGGGGACAATTGGCACAGCGGCGACCATTAAAGGGCACAGTGGCTGCGTTTAATGGCATGGCACAGTGGTGACAATGGATGGCACAGTGGCTGCATTTAATGGCATGGCACAGTGGTGACAATGGATGGCACAGTGGCTGCGTTTAATGGCATGGCACAGTGGTGACAATGTATGGCACAGTGGCTGCGTTTAATGGCATGGCACAGTGGTGACAATGGATGGCACAGTGGCTGCGTTTAATGGCATGGCACAGTGGTGACAATGGATGGCACAGTGACTGCGTTTAATGGCATGGCACAGTGGTGGCAATGTATGGCACAGGGGCTGCGTTTAATGGCATGGCACAGTGGTGACAATGGATGGCACAGTGGCTGCGTTTAATGGCATGGCACAGTGGTGACAATGGATGGCACAGTGACTGCGTTTAATGGCATGGCACAGTGGTGACAATGTATGGCACAGTGGCTGCGTTTAATGGCATGGCACAGTGGTGACAATGGATGGCACAGTGGTGACAATGGATGGCACAGTGGTGACAATGGATGGCACAGTGGCTGCATTTAATGGCATGGCACAGTGGTGACAATGTATGGCACAGTGGCTGCGTTTAATGGCATGGCACAGTGGTGACAATGGATGGCACAGTGACTGCGTTTAATGGCATGGCACAGTGGTGACAATGGATGGCACAGTGACTGCGTTTAATGGCATGGCACAGTGGTGCGAATTGATGGCACAGTGACTGCATTTGATGGCATGGCACAGTGACTGCATTTAATGGCATGGCACAGTGGTGCAAATTGATGGCACAGTGGCTGCATTTGATGGCATGTAACAGTGGCTGCGTTTGGGCACAGTGAGACTGCAATTTTTTTTTCCTTTGCGCCCCCCCAAAAATTTTGAGCACCAGCCGCCACTGTCGAAAAGTGTTTTCCAGCGCTAAACATTTCATCTGATTTCTAAATTGCTACATTTGTAAATTCCAAAAGCCAATATAAAGGAATAGTAGCGGTAAAAAAAGCACTTCTGGGTTCAACCCAGGGCTCGACAAATCCCGGTCGCCAGGTCGCCATGGCGACTAGAAATAGCGTCCTGGCGACTTGGCTTGGAAGGTGGGACCATAGGACCGTGGACTAGGCCGAAGCCATGGCCTCGCCTAAAACATCCTGCCTGCAGCTCGCCACGATCCTGGGAAAAGGCCGCGAGCGGCATCTGCCACTCGCGGCTTTTTCCCATGATCGCTGCGGGCAGGATGTTTTAGGTGAAGCCGTGACTTCGGCCGTGACTTCCCTCTAATTAGAACCCCCAAACATTATATATATTTTTTATCCTAACACCCTAGAGAATAAAATGGCGATCGTTGCAATACTTTCTGTCTTGCCGTATTCGCGCAGCAGTCTTACAATTGCACTTTTTTGGGAAAAAAATTACACTTTTTTTTAATTAAAAAATAAGACAACAGTAAAGTTATCCCCATTTTTTTTATATTATGAAAGATAATGTTACGCCGAGTAAATTCATACCCAACATGTCATGCTTCAAAATTGTGTCCGCTCGTGGAATGCCGACAAACTTTTACCCTTTAAAATCTTCATAGGCGACATTTATAAAAATTTACAGGTTGCATGTTTTGAGTTACAGAGGAGGTCTAGGGCTAGAATTATTGCTCTCGCTCTACCAATCGCGGCGATACCTCACATGTGTGGTTTGAACACCGTTTACATATGCGGGCGCTGCTCACGTATGTGTTCGCTTCTGCACGCAAGCTCGTCGGGACGGGGTGCGTTTTCTGGCTCCTAACTTTTTTAGCTGGCTCCTAGATTCCAAGCAAATTTGTCAAACCCTGGTTTAACCAATCTTGTTTTTTTGTACAATTCTTCTTTAAGGGGGCGTGGCAAGGGGCGATTCCTATGCTGGCATACTTTTGCTGATAGGTGTGCCTCATTTCCATCTCAAAAAGTTGGGAGGTATGCCGATACATCTACCTTTGTAAGTAGGATCTTTTTACATTGTTTTAAAAAAGGCTTACATTAACATACTACACTAGTGACGCTGTCTGTCCTTTCCCCCTGCTGTTGTCTCCAAAAAACAGCAGGCAGAGGACAAAGGACTAGTCACCAGTATTGCCTGTGGTCTTCTCGCAGTTGCCCTGTTAGAGTCAGGGCTTTGCTTCCTCACGTCAGGGCCTCCAACAAGGAGAACAGTAAGCAAAACAGTAGTGACATCACAAAATATTTTGAGACTAGCAGTGCCTTATGCCGCGTACACAGGATCATTTTTCGGCATGAAAAAAAACGTTTTAAAAAAATGTCATTTAAAATGATCGTGTGTGGACTTCACATAATTTTTCGGCTTCTGAAAAACTAAAAAATTTTTTTTCGAGCATGCTGCATTTTTTAACGACGTTTTAAACTATGTAGTTTTTCGGGTTGTAAAAAATGATCGTGTGTGGGCTAAAAAAACTTTAAAAACCCGTGCATGCTCAGAAGCAAGTTATGAGACGGGAGCGCTCGTTCTGGTAAGCACATTCATCACGCTGTAACAGACAGAAAAGTGCAAATCGTCTTTTACTAACACAAAATCAGCTAAAGCAGCCCCAAGGGTGGCGTCATGCGCATGGAACTTCCCCTTTATAGTGTCGTCGTACGTGTTGTACGTCACTGCGCTTTGCTAGAACATTTTTAAAAAACGATGGTGTGTGGGCAACGTCGTTTTAAAGATGAAGTTGGAAAAACCTTGTTTTTTCTACACTTCCCGAAAAATGTGTGTAACGGAATGACCCGTGACACCCAGAGACTTTTGAAGGATGGGGGGTACTCCTGTGCCAGCGTCACTAATGACTCTTGGGTCTAGGGTCACCCTGTGCCCCTTTTGGGCATAGGGTGACTGAGAAATATTATTATAAATTACATGAGATAGGACATTACTGATAATTCATGTATTGCAGGAGATCTAGACATATTACAGGTGATTTCATTCTGACCCCCAACCACTCAACAAGAGTGTCTCCTTCAATGCCAATACTGTTTTGTGTGAAAAGTCCGTTGATGATAGAGGTGTTGTTGTGTGTTAGCAGTCTAAAGGTCAGATGTCTCCTTTCAGGGGTAGGGAATTAGCATGTCAATTATGTTTAGTAAAGGAATGTGTATTATGCAGGTGAATAACTTATTGTCGGAGACGGAACGTCTGGGGGATAATTAACTCAACTGAATGTCATTGTCTAAGAGTGTGTATTGAAGTGCCTTGTAGGTGGAGTTGATTCATTGTTCACTTGGTTTCTAAAACTGTATATCTGTATATAAGAAAGCTAAGTTACCATTAAAAGTGTTCATACATTTTGACTCAGAGAACGGAGTTTGTCTCGTTTATTCTGGGGAAATCCATATGGATTGTGTCTGTTGGATGGTTGGAGTGTCAGATAAGCTGTCATGGTTGATGGAATGGGAATATCGTAAACAGTGGTGACCGTTACAATGTGTTTTTTTAAGGTCGAAAAATGATCGTGTGTATGCGGCATTAGATCTTACACTGCAGCTACAACTAGGAGGCTGTCGGAACAAAGTGCCTAGATCCCCTCACATACCAGGAACTGCACTGCTATTATTCAGGAGGAAATCACAACAAAAGTTACATTTTCAGTGTACTGCTTAAGCACAATAAACATTTATATGTCCTCTTCACTTTTTGAGTTCAGGTCCACTTTTAACTTTCTTCACTACCTAGAGTTGGTGACTGCCATTCTTGCAGAGCCTGTTGCATTTAAAGTCTGACAGGCTGATTGTGCCCAAGTTGATCGATCAACTTGGATATATTCAGCCTGCCTATACATGGTCCTGCTGAACCAGCCAACATTCGAAATGCCTATGGTCGGCTTAAGACACAAGCCAATTAACCTAACAGAGCATCTATAGAGTGTGGGAAACCAACACAAGCACAGGGAAAACTTGTAGACTCCACAGAGATTGTGTGATGGTTGAGATTCAAACCATTGACCCTACTGCTGCAAGCTAGAAATTCTAACCACTAAACCACTGTGAGGAATATGCAAGCCTGATGTGTGTGGGTTTAACTTTTCTGCCACGCACACAGCCACTGTTATCTTGGGACTGGCTGACTTCCCTTTTTTCTGCCACTTTCATATAGTTTCACCAATTTGGAGTGGTTAGTTGGAGGAAGGGAGGCTGGAACATGAAGCCCCTTTTAAAAGGACCAAATAGTGGCAAGATGTCGTTGTAATTCTGTCCTTCTACAGTTAGGTCTCCTGGGCTCCTCCAACCTACTGCTAACCAGACGCTTCCACTGCTGTTCTTCTCTGCAACCCATGGAGTTCATGTGATAATTATTGCAGTATTAAACGCAAAAGCAAACATTAATTATATTACAGCTTACCAATTCTTAGATGTGATAGCTGTATTAGTTTCCTTTCTTAATCTTTATTTATTTTCATCTGGTGGAGTAAATTATTCACTGGTTACTGTATATACTCAAGTATAAGGCGACCCGAATATAAGGCACCTCATTTTACCACAAAAAAACTGGGAAAACTTATTGACTCGAGTATAAGCCTAGGGTGTCCATCTGCATGCCTCACTGTGCCCATGCTTCAATGTGCCCATGCCTCACTGTGTCCATGATTAGACTTACATGGGAGTATATTGAAGGGGCGCCCAGCTTTGAAAAATCGTTGCTCCCCGACCGTAGATCCCCCAGACAGCAAACTTTGCACACTCGTAGAGGAGAACTGGGGCTATATATGCTAAGTTTTAGGTCCAGGGGACCTACGACCAGCCGGTACCGGGTCCCCAAATTTACAGGAGAAATTACTGTTTAACATGGGAGTCTATGGAAGGGGTGCCCGACTTTGAAAATCGGTGCTCCACGGCCTTGGGTCCCCTGGACAACAACCTTTGCACACTGGTAGGGGCTATATGTGTGGCAAGTTTGGGGTCCAGGGCACCAACGGCCGGCTGGTACCGGGTCCCCAAAGTCCGGGAGATCAGGCGCAAAAAGGTGACGAGTATAAGCCGAGGGGGCCATTTTCAGCACAAAACAATGTGCTGAAAAACTCGGCTTATACTCGAGTATATACGGTAATTCTCTGGAGTTCTTTAAAGTTATTTGCAAAGAAATGTAAGAAACTGTGAAGTTCAACTCCAATGCTCTGTTTTCTACCAACAGTTAAAAAGACACAAGGCTGGACATGTATAACATTCCAGACAAAGAATTTTACATGGAAATGTAATGCTGTACAAAGTTCACCTCTTACATATATAAACGTTACCTACATTTTTGTGACATTTCTGGTGATAGAAATCATCTCTCATGCCGCGTACACACAATCATTTTTCGGCTTGTAAGAAACGTTGTTTTTCAGGCTCTAGAAAAAATTTTTTTTTTCCAACTTCATCATTAAAACGACGTTGCCCACACACGATCGTTAAAAAAAAATGGTCTAGCAAAGCGCGGTGATGTACAACACGTACGACGGCACTATAAAGGGGAAGTTCCATTCAGATGACACCACCCTTTGGGCTGCTTTAGCTGATTTTGTGTTAGTAATAGACAATTCACGCTTTTCTGTCTGTTACAGCGTGATGAATGTGCTTACTCCATTACGAACGGTAGTTTTACCAGAACGAGCGCTCCCATCTCATAACTTGCTTCTGAGCATGCACAGGTTTTTCACGTCGTTTTAGCCCACACACGATCATTTTTTACAACCCAAAAAACGACAACGTTTAAAACGTCGTTAAAAAATGCAGCATGTTCGAATATTTTTTTTGTCATTTTTCAGAACCCGAAAAATTATGTGAAGCCCACACACAATCATTTTAAATTACATTTTTTTAAAACGTCGTTTTTTACATACTGAAAAATGATCGTGTGTACGCGGCATCAGTTTCTAATTTCTGTCAGGGACTGCAATTGCAACGGATCCCCACCAGAAATGCTATTTCAATTGCACTGCAGTGACCTTTAGTAAAGACAACAGAAATAAATTAAGATACTAAATCCTCCAAATAAATCTTGACCTTTCTAACCAGCACAAAGCCTCTTTTATGCATAAGATATATTGGAATTGTTTGGTCCCCAAACCAAAGTTCCAAGGGGCAGGGGCAAGTGGACTATCTCGGTACAGGTTTGAAAAATAGAATAAAAAACACATATATAGAAAAATATAAATAACGTTTGATAGAACACAACACAAAATCATGTACAAAATCATGGTGACAAACTATACATATCACCAGTATATTAGTCCCCAAGAGGGGAAGATCACAGTGGGATTGTAGGTCACGAAAGGCATCTCAACTATTGCCACTTCGTCAGGAAAATATATGTACCATATATACTCGAGTATAAACAAGTTTTTCAGCACATTTTTTTGTGCTGAAAATACCCCCATCGGTTTATACTCACCTTTTTGCGACTGATCTTCCGTAATTTGGGGACCCGTTACCGGCCGCCCGTTGGTCCCCTGGACCCAAAACTTGGCACACATATAGCCCCACTCTCTCTCTACTAGTGCGCAAAACATTTTTCAAAGTCGGGCACCCCTTCCATAGAATCCCATGTTAAACAGTAATTTCTACGGTAACTTTGGGGACCCGGTAACTTGGCATACATGTAGCCCCAGTTCTCCTCTACAAGTGTGCAAAGTTTGCTGTCTGGGGGACCTACGGGCCCGGGGAGCAATGATTTTTCAAAGCGCCCCTTCTATATACTCCCATGTTAAACGCAAGTCTAGGCATGGGCACAGTGAGGCATAGACACAGTGGGGCATGGGCACAGTGAGGCATGGACACAGTGAGGCATGCAGATGGACACCCTAGGCTTATACTCGAGTCAACAAGTTTTCCCATTTTTTGGTGGTAAAATTAGGTGCCTCAGCTTATATTCGGGTCGGCTTATACTCAAGTATATACCGTAATTTAAATGACAAATAATCAAGAACTATAAAAATTTAAAAAATATATATAATATCTTTTATGCATGTCGTATATTACATTTTATTTCCTAGTTAAACATAGGAAAAATTAAAGCAGTATTAAAGTGGTAGTAAACCCTGGGATTTTATTTTTACCTACAGGTATGCTTATAATAAGGCTTATGTGGAAAAGTGTAGCGCTAACAATGAAACAAATTGTGATAAAACAAATGTAAAAGATATCGTGCAACACCACGTGAATTAATGGTATATTAAAGTCCATATATTATTGACTGAATCGGTGAATGGACCTGGTCCATCTTTTCTGGTAAGCACATTGTGTGTGTGGTGGAGGATTCTGTTGTCACGCTCACCAGCAGAGGATTCAAAATCACCTTTTTCACGAGGGTACCTACCGGAGCATGATGGGACGGTGAGGCCTATATAAATGGGATGCAAGGCGCGCTTCCATCATTGCAGTGAGAAGAGGCGACGTGTCAACATCGGAAGAAGGGAGAAGAAGAGAATAGAAGAACATGACGTCACAGAAGACCGCGCTGGCTGCCTGCTAGTAATTGAGCTAACACACGAAGATAGCAGGCAGCCAGCGCTGAAGGAGAAGGCACCGGACAGCTGGAGAAGAACCGGGGTGCGCCGAGTCAACAGCGGAGAGCGGCGAAGATAGAAGAAGACCCCCGGAGAGCGGAGAAGACCCCCGGAGAGCGGAGAAGACCCCCGGAGAGTGGAAGAAGAAGCCCCCCCTGGTATTAGAGCTAAAGAAGACAGGGGGGCCTCCGGAGCAGACTAATAAATGATTTTAAAAACCCTTGTGTTGTGTGTTTAATAACTATCACTTTGCCTCCAGGTGAATGGGTAGGGGTACGATGTACCCCATATCCATTCACTTAGGGTGGGGGGCCGGTATCTGGGGGCCCCCTTATTTGAGGGGACTCCCAGATTCCGATAAGCCCCCCGCCCGCAGACCCCGACAACCAACGGCCAGGGTTGTCGGGAAGAGGTCCTGTCCTCATCAAAATGGGGACAGGGTGCTCTGGGGTGGGGGGCCCGCAGTGCGCCCCCCTGCCCCAGAGCACCCAACCCCCCCATGTTGAGGGCATGCGGCCTGGTACGGCTCAGGAGGGGGGGGGGCGCTCGCTCGTCCCCACTCCTTTCCTGACCGGCCGGGTAGCGTGCTTTGGATACGGGTCTGGTATGGATTGTAGGGGGACCCCCTACGTCGATTTTTCGGCGTAGGGGGGTCTCCTTACAACCCATACCAGACCTGAGGGCCTGGTATGCTCCTGGGGGGGGAACCCATGCCGTTTTTTTCTTTGAAAATTGGCATGGAGTTCTCCCTCAGGAATGCATGCCAAGCGACGCTGTCAATTTTTCTTTATTTTTTCTTTGTTTTCCCGGCGCGTATTTTTTTTTTCACCCGTCGCAACTTTATTGTCCCGTCGCAATCCACAAAGCCCGGCGTAAATTACGTTCGCGCGCTGCACGTCGGAAAAATTACGTCACACGCATGCGCAGTACGGCCGGCGTGGGAGCGCGCCTCATTTAAATAGTAATCGCCCCCCGGAGAGGAGGACCGCCTTGCGACGGAGGCACTTAAGTTACACGGCGTGTAATTTCTAGGTAAGTGCTTTGTGGATCGGGCACTTAGGTAGAAATTTTAAGGCCGTGTAACTTAACTGCTGAAAGTTAAGTTAGGCAGCTTTTTTGAGAATTTGGCCCATAAAGTGTAAAACTCCAAAAAATTAATTAATAAAATGATTGAGCAAAAATCGAATAAATCCAAAAATTGAAGTGATCAAAATCAAAATCAAAAATAAAATATAAAAATGAGTGAAAAATGAGTAGAAGAGTGTCCCAATAATGGTGTGCTAAACTGTCAGATGGTGGTCGCAGTGTAGCTGAATTTCCACTAGGCAGATAATTGACAGATGTATAGTTCACTCCCTCACCAGGCTCCCAGAACTCTTACCTCAAAACATAAATTAATATGCATCCAATAGATCCTGAGTACAACTTCTCTGTTAACCACCATAGAGATCTTCTCTCTTACTAATATCTGCTGGAGCGTCTCCTCGGCCAATTCCTAATACAGCTCCAAAACAGGGAGGGAAAAGAAAGGAACACAGGGGCTCCAATAGTGTGATATTGTAAGACTCAGGGGGTAGTTTATTAGGAAAAAACCTGTGCTTACATCAAAACATTAAAACGAGTGCAACGAATAAAACATACGAGCGGCGTCTTCAGCGCCGGCTTACGTCACTCCAGGTGTACGTTCTCTCCAATCCCTACGCGTTACGACACGGGATCACGTGTCTTCATCTGGGGAACCTGATTGGCAGTACGGCTATTGTTTATATATATCGAAAACCGGCAGTAGCGGCGCGGCCATTTTGTTGTAGCCCGCTATCAGTTATAAGCCATGCTAATATTGTCAGCAGAGTAACGCCAGATGTCATTCGTTTTTGGCTGCGTGTACATTAATCTATCCGGATAATAATGTTTAAAAGTGCCAGCCAAGTGACAAAGCCCAGCAGAGCAAACTACTGAATATAGAACATTACAATAAAACCATTAAAACGATATATAGCTAAATATGGAGCGACACAGGACATCAGCCTAATATGTAAAGGCAATGGGCAGGTCTATTCCAAGCTGGTACTCCTCGCGTATATATAGCTAATCAAAATAATACGAGTTATATGATTATTATACTTAAAAATATATAAAATCATATATACAAAATAGTATATACATATCCATATAGAGGTATGTATATAGAATATGTATAAAAATGCACAGGATAAAAATGCATGGATAAAAACGTTAAAATACAGAGATAAAAAGAGGGGGGTTATCCCGAAATTATAGGAGGAGTCCCTTCTATAAAAAATATATATATGGTGAACACACACCTGGTTTGACGTTGTTACAACAATCATGTTCAAACGATAGCTACATAGCTTAAAGGTGTAAATCAATACAATCCCATTGCTAGTAAGACACACTAGCTAAAAATGGAAAACCTAATTCGAAATATAACCAAGGTGGTTAAAAGATGACTATAAGATGCCAAGATCAGAAATTACTGAGGAAACAGTTGAGGTCGAATTCAACATTCATTCCTCCTGGTACAAGTGTACGCAAACAGTGAATCCATTTGGATTCACTTTGACTAATCATTCTGATCTTATGGCTACCTCTCCAGGATGGATTATATTTTTCTATCCCCCAAAATTGCAATTGGGTCGGGTCTCTATTATGTATCTGATCGAAGTGTCTTGAGACATTGTGCTTCGGGAAACCTTTTATTATGTTTTCGACATGCTCTTTAATTCTGACTTTCAGAGCCCTCTTTGTCCTTCCCACATATTGGAGGTTGCAGCTACATTGTAGCACATATACAACCCCCTCGGTATGGCACCCAATGAAGTCTTTAATGACATGAGTCTCGCCCGTGTTTGTTGCTACAAACTCGTTTTTTTTCCTTTGGAATCTCTGTGACTTGCGGCATGCATAGCACCCCTTACATGGGTAAAAACCTTTCCCCGAAAAGAAGGTGTATCCAGGTTTCGGTGGGGGTTCGACTACTGTTTTCACAACTAAATTTCTCAAAGTAGGTGCTCTCTTATACAGGATCCTTGGTTTGCCAGAGAGAGTGACTATAGAGTGCAAGCAGAGATTATCGGTTCAAGGTTCAAAGAAAAAGGCTATGAGGAATCTTGGATAAAGAATCAAATAGATACTGTGGGAAGAATGGACAGAAAAATGATGTTAGAGGATAGAGAAAAATCCATCCATCAACAAGCAGCACCGGGTCTAATTTTAAATTACAACTCTCAACACAAGGATGTTGCCAAGTTGATAAGGAGACACTGGCACATCTTGAAAAATGACAAGGACCTGAAACAAATCCTCCCTGACAAACCAAGGATCCTGTATAAGAGAGCACCTACTTTGAGAAATTTAGTTGTGAAAACAGTAGTCGAACCCCCACCGAAACCAGGATACACCTTCTTTTCGGGGAAAGGTTTTTACCCATGTAAGGGGTGCTATGCATACCGCAAGTCACAGAGATTCCAAAGGAAAAAAAACGAGTTTGTAGCAACAAACACGGGCGAGACTCATGTCATTAAAGACTTCATTGGGTGCCATACCGAGGGGGTTGTATATGTGCTACAATGTAGCTGCAACCTCCAATATGTGGGAAGGACAAAGAGGGCTCTGAAAGTCAGAATTAAAGAGCATGTCGAAAGCATAATAAAAGGTTTCCCGAAGCACAATGTCTCAAGACACTTCGATCAGATACATAATAGAGACCCGACCCAATTGCAATTTTGGGGGATAGAAAAATATAATCCATCCTGGAGAGGTAGCCATAAGATCAGAATGATTAGTCAAAGTGAATCCAAATGGATTCACTGTTTGCGTACACTTGTACCAGGAGGAATGAATGTTGAATTCGACCTCAACTGTTTCCTTAGTAATTTCTGATCTTGGCATCTTATAGTCATCTTTTAACCACCTTGGTTATATTTCGAATTAGGTTTTCCATTTTTAGCTAGTGTGTCTTACTAGCAATGGGATTGTATTGATTTACACCTTTAAGCTATGTAGCTATCGTTTGAACATGATTGTTGTAACAACGTCAAACCAGGTGTGCGTTCACCATATATATATTTTTTATAGAAGGGACTCATCCTACAATTTCGGGATAACCCCCCTCTTTTTATCCGTGCATTTTTATACATATTCTATATACATACCTCTATATGGATATGTATATACTATTTTGTATATATGATTTTATATATTTTTTTTTAACATCCAGTTTATTGAAAGATAAATTAGATGAGCAACAATGGGAGGCACAGCTCCCAATATAAGCGTAATACAGAACTTTAAACATTCCAATAAACAGTGCAATATCTGATGCATGTACAGTACCTCATTGTGTCTGTTCAAAAAGGAAAGAAAAAGGCGATCAGTGAGGATCAAAGGCATATTATCAATGGTACCCTATGAAATATACATCATGTAACCTCAAAATTAACATTCTGAATAAGTTCGTCGTATTGTATGAAGCTTCTATAAGTAAAAGTTCAGTAAGAAAAGAGAAAAAGGGGTTAGAAGGAGCGAGAGGAAGGAGGGAGGGAGGGGAGTGGAGGACACATTAGGAAAGCGAGACAAGTAGCAGCCCCAGGCCTGCGCCCAATGATCACAGCATGTCCACAGAGGTGCCTCGGACCCTGTCATCCGGGCACCGCTACCAATCTATCATAATCTGCAGAGCATTTAAATTGAACCCAAGGTGACCAGGTGTGGAAAAACTTCTCGGTACGTTCAGATGCTTGTGCTATTGTTTCTTCCATGTCATAGAATTCTTTTACTCTGGACAGCCAGTCTCGTACCGAAGGGACCCGGGACGATTTCCAAAACAAGGGTATAAGGGCCTTGGCCGCATTTAGGAGGTGTTTGGATAGTGAGTTTTTGTAACTCCGAAAGGACATGTTGGAAATGTGTAGAAGGCAGCAGGCGGCGTCGAGTTTGAGCTTAGTTTCTGTGATCAATCTGATCGTGTCGCATACTGTTTGCCAGTACGGAGCAATTAGCGGGCATTGCCACCATATGTGGATCAGGGTACCCCTTTCTGCATTGCACCTCCAGCACGTGTCAGGTGTTTGTGGGAACCATGAGTGTAGCTTCACCGGGGTGGCGTACCAGTGGGTGAGCAGTTTGTAGGCGGTTTCTTGTGTTCTGGTGCTTAGGGAGCATTTATGTGCAAAGGTGCAAGATCTCTCCCATTGGGGCCCTGAAATCGGAATATCCAGAGCTTGCGACCATCTCTCTCTGAATCTGTCATCACCCTTTACCGGTTGATCTCTGAGCCAGGCATATGAAATTGAGGTAGATTTTTGTATAGGTACACCTGCCAGGCACACCGACTCCAACTCCGTGGGTTGCCTATTAAAATTTGGTCTTCTAGTCGTGTGGTTCAGGTAGCTCCTTACTTGGAAGTTAGTCCATAGGGGGAGGTCAGACCTATTAAGGGCCACCTTGAGGTCCCCAAAATCTCGGAACAGACCGGCTCGGAAACAGTCCAAGGCAAGTATGGGTCTAGCTGTGTCAGGGGTGCGGAGAAAGCTGTTCTCTATCCCCGGGGGGAAGTCAGGGTTGTTCCACAGGGGAGTCAGTGGGCTCAGTGAGGTTGATAAGTTCGTTCTCCCGGCCATCCTGTGGAAAACTCTCAATGTGGTCCCCATCAGTGGGTGTGTCTTTAAAGATGTAGGATAGCTGGCCCATGGCATCCAGGGAGAGAAGTGTAAGGGAATGGGGCTAAGGTCATCCTCAATTTGTATCCAGTCCTTAAGATTGCGGTGGCAGTGCCAATCTATTATCCTTGTTACGTGTGCCGCATAGTAGTAGTTTTTGAAATCTGGAGTACCTATTCCCCCCTTATGTTTAGGAAGTGTCAGTAGTGTGGCTTTAATTCTCGGGGGTTTGTGGGCCCAGATGAATCTTTGTTGTATTGCAGAGATCAGTTTAAAGAATTGTAGGGGAATCCTGACCGGTAGGTTGCGGAACAAGTATAAAAGTTTTGGCAGGATCACCATTTTGCAAATAGCTGCCCTCCCGAACCATGAGAAGTTGCGGGCATTCCACAACTTTAGATCTCTGTCAATTGCTGTAAAAAGGGGGGGGAAATTGCGAGTATAGATTTGGGAAATGTCTGATGTTAGCCATATTCCCAAATACCTAAGGGCGGACGTTTCCCATCTAAAGGGGCATATAGTCTTGAGTGTCTCTACCGCTCGGTCCGGTAAGGTTATGTTTAGTGCTTCCGATTTCGTAAAATTAATCTTAAAATTGGACACGTAGCCGAATAGTGTGAATTCCTGCATGAGAGATGGAAGGGATTTCTGGGGTTCCGTCAGGAAGAAGAGCAAATCGTCGGCATATGCCGCAATCTTATACTCCCTGTTCGCCAACGAGAAACCTTGTATCGTTTTTTCGGCGATGATTCGTCTAATGAAAGGCTCTAGGGAGAGGATGAAGAGTAGGGGTGAAAGGGGGCATCCCTGTCTGGTGCCATTATGTATTTGGACTGCGTCCGATAGGGAGCCGTTGATCTTGATTCGGGCTGAAGGGTTTTTGTACAGAGCGGCTATCCAGGATCTCATGTGGAACCCCAGACCTATGTGCTGACAGGTGTCCATCATGTAATCCCAGGCGATCCTATCGAAGGCCTTCTCCGCGTCGGTGGACAGGAGAAGGCCTTCGATTTTCTGGGTGCGTGCCGCATATATTAAATTGAGTGCCTTAATGACATTGTCCCTGGACTCCATGCCCGGCATGAAGCCAGCTTGACTCGGGCCTATGATATCATGTAGAAGGGGGCGTAGTCTATTGGCCAGAATTTTTGCCAACAACTTAACGTCTAGATTAAGGAGTGAAATCGGCCTATAGCTAGCACAGTTTTCGGGATCTTTATTGGGTTTTGGTATGACAGCTACGTGGGCTGAGAGGAATGTAGGGGGCACGTCCCTAGGGGATGCCAACGAATTTAGGGCCTTTCTCAGGGGATCGACAAGGATTTCTGTAAAGGTTTTGTAATAAATGGAAGTAAAGCCGTCTGGGCCTGGACTTTTCCCAGTTTTGAGATCTTTAATAACTGACTGCAATTCTGAGTTTTCTATAGGCAATTCTAATTGAGAGACTACGTCCTCCGGTAGGGAGGGGAGCCCGGATTCTGTCAGGTAATCTCTAATCTCCTGACTTCTAGATTTAAAAGGGTTGACAGGATTTCCTTGAGCAGGAAGGTTATATAGGTTAGAATAAAATTCGTGAAAGTGTTGGGCTATTTTGTCATTGGTCACATCTAGGGAACCTGATTTATTCCTTATACCCATAATGTTATGTGCTGAACTGGCGTCTTTCAAGGCCCTAGCCAAAAAACTGCCTGACTTGTCGCCGTGCTCATAATATACCTTCTTTTTAAAGAACAGAAGGCGTTTAGCTTTAGAGTCAAGGAGCTGTTGAAGGTCCTTCCTAGTGTTCAGTAATGTGCTTGCTGACCTTTCCGAAAGGGACTGTTTGTGAAGCGTCTCAAGGTTATGAATCTTATCTGAAAGGAGTTTGATGGTTTTTTCCCTTTCTCGTTTGCGTTGCGATCCCATTCTAATGAGTTCCCCCCTTACTGTACATTTATGGGCTTCCCAGATAGTCAGGGGATCCATGCCCGGGGTGTTATTACGTTCAAAGAATTCTTTTAGAAAGATGGTAATGTCAGGGAGCAATAGTGTGTCTGTCAACAGGGACGAGTTAAGTCTCCAGGAGTTGGATTTAGAAGGCGGCTTATGTAAATTGAGGGATAGTGAAGTTGGGGCATGGTCTGATATAGTCTGGATGCCTATGTGTGCCCCTGTAACCAGATGAAGATCTCTCTGAGTTGTAAAAATATAATCTATTCTGGCATGGCGATTATGGGGAACAGAGTAAAACGTATAGTCCTTTCCTTCGGGGTGGGTAAAGCGCCAGGAGTCTATCAATTGCATAGACCCCAACATGGACTTAATACTTTTAAGTATCCTATACGTGATGGAGGATTTGCCTGTCGAGGTGTCTGCTAGAGGGTTCAATGGTATATTGAAATCTCCACCTAAGATTATACACCCAGAGCCAAAACCCTGGAGCATAGATAATACGTTTCTGCAGAATGTAAGATGAGAGGAATTAGGGAAATACACGTTGGCCAACGTGAGAGGTACCCCATTACATGTCCCCTTCAGAAAGATAAATCTTCCCTCCGGGTCTAGGAGTCTGTCGGTAATGTCAAAGGAAGCATGTTTACTGATCAGTATGGAAACTCCCTTTGTTTTTGCTAGGCTATTCGTGGCGTGATACGCCTCAGGGAAGTAGGAGTCAGTGAGCCTTGGCACCTGAGCGGTTTTAAAATGTGTTTCCTGTAGGAAAACAAATTTCGGCTTACCTTTCCTGAGCTCCCTCAGGAGGGTTGCCCGTTTTTCAGGGGTGTTCAGTCCCCTCACATTGTGAGAGATCACCGTAGGGTTCTGGCCGAGAGATGAGTATGCCATCTTGGTGATGCAGAGAGAGACGGAAGGCCGCTGCAGGAGGTAGAGATCGAGCACTGAACTAATCAGGAAAAAAACAAGCGTTAGTTTCAAGGCAGTAAGTTTTGTCAAATATCTGTGCGCCTCACTAGGGTTGAGACTGGGCATCAGGTAAAGCAGGGAGACAACAGGACTGGAGCCGCACACAGGGGAGAGACAAGGGAAGATGGAGGGGGAGGGAGGAGAGGGAAGGGGAAGGGGGGGAGGGTAAGAGTGGAATTAAAGATTGTTAGCGATAGGAAAGATGCAAAGAGGGTAGGTAATCTTCCTATAGACCTAATATGGTTTCAAGGATATCAAGTAGTGTGTTGTGATGAACCCCTGGGGGTCCCTCCCAGCGCACTATGTGGGGGGTGTCAAGGCAGTTAGGGGAAGGCTGAGGTCGCCACAAGACTGGAAATTAAACTCGTAAAAAGAAGAGAGAAAAAAAATTGTCTTGCGAACCGGAGTAGTCGACCCACAACCCATGAGAAAAAACAGAAAATAAAATCTTCTTCTTAAATAAGTGCAACATATATGTCAACTCTGCACATTCTAGTATAGAAAGGTAACAGGTATCTAGCAGGAAAAGTTAGCAGGAGCAAGTTATGGGAAGAGAGCATCAGTGTAACAGAACATAATAATAAAAAGAAAAATGCAAGGAAAAAAAAAAAGGAAAAACCAACCCCAAGTCCTGGCATACCCTATAGGGATGGTGAGGTAATCATGGGTGATATTGCTCAGGTAGTCTCAGATCAGTTCTTACCTCCCACCTCTAGACACCTCGTAATACCCAATCATAGAGAGTAAACATGGCAGTGATATCTAACCTGGGGAAACGTAAACAGCGAACACATTAAGGTCAGCTTAGACTCACTGTATGTTCAAGAGGGCAAAACCTCCATAACCCCCTCCCCTCCTACATCAATCCACCCCAAGAGCCCAAGGACCAAGGGGGCCGATGGCGTGATGTCAGGGGATATTAGTGTATAGCAGCTTGGGTTTCCTTGTCCCGTGCATATTGGAAGAGAGGGGGGGGGGGGTGATCTCACCACACCGCAAAATCATGCCGAACAGAGCATTTCAGAGATTTCAGTTGAGACAAGTCACGGGTGTCTAGTCATGGGGGCAGCCAGGATCTATCGTGTAGCAGCATCTCTTGTTCAGTATTCCTCCAGAGCCCTGGATGACCGGGGTTTGTTGTTAGGGGTGCCTGTTAGTGATCCAGCCACGGAACCACCTCTGCGAGAGGTCTTCTGCTTCTTGGAGAACCGGTTGTCAGGGGAAGTCAGCGGGGATGCCGGGGGGCTCCTTTCCATGGGGGTCAGGCGGAATTCCTGGTACCACTCAGGGAGGTCAATGAGGTCTAGTTGCAAGGCAGCGCAAAAATCGGGAAGATCTGAAGGAGAGCGTAAAATAAGTTGTTTGCCGTTGTGGTTCACCATGAGAGCAAATGGAAACCTCCACGTGTAACGCAAGTCTTTCTCCCTGAGCTTGTCGAGAAGAGGGCGTAGCGCTCTGCGATTTTTCAGAGTGATCTGGGATAGATCTTGAAAGAGCATTATCGTTTCACCATTGTGAACTATCCGTTCATTTCTGCGCGCTTTTCTCATAATGTCCTCCTTCAGAGCAAAACTCTGAAGGCAACAGATAATGTCACGTGGTGGCTGGTTATCGGGGCCCTTAGCTCTGAGCGCCCTATGAGCGCGAACAAAATCTATAGCGGTGTCCTCTGGCCTCTCGAGTAGGCCGTTGAAAACTCTCTGTAAGGCCAGCGGTATTTGATCAGCCTCGACTGATTCGGGGATCCCCCGCACCCTTATATTACACCTTCTTCCCCTGTTGTCAAGGTCTTCCAGGTGCCTATTAATGTCAATAAAATGCTCAGCATATGAATGGGAGACCTTCTCCAATCTGCGTATCTCCCCATCCCTGCGTCTTCCCTCTGCCTCCGCCATTTCCACCTTGCCATTGAGGACCATAAGGTTTGACTTCAAGTCAGTGATGGCTGCTGAAAACGTGGACTTGATGTCCGCAGCTATTCCGGTCATGTCCTCGTAGGTAAGGGGCCTATGGTTGCGTGAGTAGCCCTTACCCGAGTCCTCGATGGCGGATTGGGAGTCCTCGCTGAAGTCCTCCTCGGCGAGCGGCGGCGCCATCTTGGGCCTCGTTGCGTTGTCTCGAGCAGAGGCCTGGGTTTTGAAGATATCGGCGATATCTCTCCCTTTTGGGGTGGCCGAAGAGCGGCGGGATCTCGTGTGTGGAGTGCCGTACGATCTCCTGTGCATCCTGCAGTCAAGCTGTGCAGAGAGACGAGCTTTAGGCTGTGGGTACGACGGAGCTCCCGGATTAAGCTGCCGTCTCCATTGCGCGCCAAGCCACGCCCCGATTTTATATATTTTTAAGTATAATAATCATATAACTCGTATTATTTTGATTAGCTATATATACGCGAGGAGTACCAGCTTGGAATAGACCTGCCCATTGCCTTTACATATTAGGCTGATGTCCTATGTCGCTCCATATTTAGCTATATATCGTTTTAATGGTTTTATTGTAATGTTCTATATTCAGTAGTTTGCTCTGCTGGGCTTTGTCACTTGGCTGGCACTTTTAAACATTATTATCCGGATAGATTAATGTACACGCAGCCAAAAACGAATGACATCTGGCGTTACTCTGCTGACAATATTAGCATGGCTTATAACTGATAGCGGGCTACAACAAAATGGCCGCGCCGCTACTTCCGGTTTTCGATATATATAAACAATAGCCGTACTGCCAATCAGGTTCCCCAGATGAAGACACGTGATCCCGTGTCGTAACGCGTAGGGATTGGAGAGAACGTACACCTGGAGTGACGTAAGCCGGCGCTGAAGACGCCGCTCGTATGTTTTATTCGTTGCACTCGTTTTAATGTTTTGATGTAAGCACAGGTTTTTTTCCTAATAAACTACCCCCCTGAGTCTTACAATATCACACTATTGGAGCCCCTGTGTTCCTTTCTTTTCCCTCCCTGTTTTGGAGCTGTATTAGGAATTGGCCGAGGAGACGCTCCAGCAGATATTAGTAAGTGAGAAGATCTCTATGGTGGTTAACAGAGAAGTTGTACTCAGGATCTATTGGATGCATATTAATTTATGTTTTGAGGTAAGAGTTCTGGGAGCCTGGTGAGGGAGTGAACTATACATCTGTCAATTATCTGCCTAGTGGAAATTCAGCTACACTGCGACCACCATCTGACAGTTTGGCACACCATTATTGGGACACTCTTCTACTCATTTTTCACTCATTTTTATATTTTATTTTTTATTTTGATCACTTCAATTTTTGGATTTATTCAATTTTTGCTCAATCATTTTATTAATTAATTTTTTTGAGTTTTACACTTTATATATTTATTTCACATATTGGGACTGTTCACAATCCCATCCTTTACCATTTGTTCACATTCACCGTATATGTATATATATATTTAGAGTGATTTACCTTTTTTCACCAGTGTTTTGGTTCGCAATGTCCCCCCTGTACTGCGGGGGCGGCATTGAAGGACCCGGCCTTGGGGTGGCAAAGGGAGTAAATGCGGACCTGGATATAATCCCTTATCATCCCCTCCATTAGCTTACAGCAGTGGCCCGTCATTGAGCAGCCAAATCTTCCAGGGCTGAAGTGGTTAATCCTAATGTTTTTTCATTCAAGTCAAGGTGACAGGTTCCTTTGAAAGAACAACTCCACCTGATACTCAACTTCCTGGTGCTCACCTACCTGGCACTACCCACCACCAATACCTAGTACACATTGGCCGAATGCTGTTCAACATCGGCTGGTTCACAAAAAAATGGCCGACATTCGGCCCCTGTGTATGGCAGCCGTTCTGAAAGAAGACAGACAAATAAACGTCTTCTGTCAGACGTGCATGCTAGAAAAAAACAGCAGCTGATCAGCTCCTTATGGCCAATGGCAGAGAGCACTGACTAGAGTGTTCTGGGTGTCAGAACACAATTGTATAGTGGCTCCGACCGAAGCTGTCAGTTTTTTTTTTTCATTCAACCCAGCTGGTTGTGTGCTTAAGAGCCAGAAGTTCAAAACCTGTGTAGGCTCATATTCATGGTGTAGGAGTTCACACTGGGTTAATGACCTCTTCCCTTTCCTAACATGATGTATTTGGGCTAGCCACCCAGACTTCAGACCCAAGTCTGAGCACTGGGAGAAGGTCACATGTACCCCTATATCTGGAAGTATTTCCTAAGGACTAAGCCAGTAGTGAGTCATTGTTTTACATTCTATATACAGAAGCAATACAGAAGCAAAACGTGGTGGTATCCTGAACACACCATCCCCACCGTGAAACATGGTGGTGGCAACATCATGCTGTGGGAATGCTTTTCTTCAGCAGGGGCAGGGACTGGGAAGCTGGTCAGAGTTGATAGGAAGATGGATAAAGCCAAATACAGGGCAATTTTAGAAGAAAACCTGTTAGAGCAGGGGTGTCAAACTCAATTTTATTGTGGGCCGCATCAGCAGGGCCGGACTGAGAATAAAAACCAGCCCTGGAAATAAAAGGGAAAACCATGCATTTTAAAGCACATTTGAAGAGTGTATTATATATAGAGAAGACAGATATGAACGCTCATAGGGATATCCTGTCCTTAGGAGTCCCTCAAGGGTCGGCGTTATCGCCGCTCCTGTTCAACATCTATATGAGGCCTCTGCTATATATCATCCGCCGCCACAACCTATCTTTTCATGTCTGCGCTGACGACACCCAGTTCTACATTCCTCTGCCCAGGGATGGGGGGGCACAGATAACTCTGGCCACCTGCCTGGAGGAAATTCAAGCCTGGATGGGGGCCAATTATCTTATGCTCAATTACTCCAAGACTGAGTGCATGGTTTTATGCAATCAGCCATGGTCGAGCGGTTTCCCTACCTGGCCGGACTCGTTTTCATCGGTCCCAGTGCCAGTCACCCAGGTCAGGGATTTGGGAATCATCTTGGACGAGAGATTGACGCTACGACCACAGGTAAACCAGGTGGTGAGTTCTTGTCACTTCCACTTGAAACTCCTGAGGTCGACTTTTCGCTTCATTGAAGAATCGCATAAGATCTCTATGGTCAATGCCATTATCGGAAGTCGATTAGATTATTGTAATGCTTTGTACCTGGGTTTACCTAATAACATCGTGCACAAATTACAGCTTATTCAGAATGCCGCTGCGAGACTACTCACGGGTGTTGGTCGTCGTGACCACATCACGCCATCGCTGAGAGCCCTGCATTGGCTACCCGTGAAGGAACGGGTTCTGTTTAAGAATGGATGCATGGTGCACAGGGCTACCCATGGCAAGGGGCCAGTGTACCTGCAGGAAAAATTCACCAAGTATGTGCCCAACCGTACCTTAAGGTCGGCTAATTTGGAAACTTTGGTAAATTTCGTAAGAAAAAATGCGGAGGGAGGACGAGTGCGGTCCAGGGAGCACAGTTTTGGAACTCCCTGCCTCTAAAATTAAGGCTTGAAAATGATCTTTTTAAGTTCAGGAATCTTTTAAAAACTGAGCTTTTCAGTCTAGCCTATGGAATTACATAGGTCTTTATAGTTCTTTGATCTGCTAACTATTTTAAATTTGATCTGTTCCGCTGCCTGTGTGTGTTTTTTTGGTTGTTGCTGTATTGTTGTTCTCGGCGCATTGAGGCCTACGGGTAACTGACTGCGTTTTGTACTTTTTTTGTACTTTTAAGAATTTTAATAAATAAATAAATAAGGATATATAGATATATAACAGCAAATTTCTGTTAAAAGTAGTAAAAGTGGAGAAATCATCATGGGGGACAACTGAGAATGTGGCGGGGGAGGGACTCTGGTGACCAGAGACCACCTTTCGCAGAAAGAATACACTAATTTAAGGTGGGTTACTGATATAGGGGGGAAATCTTTAGATCAGTGCCCCCTTACATTATTGTATTCACTCCCCCCTTACATCAGTGACCCCCCCTCAGACTGGCCTCCCGGGGCTGTCAAAAAAAGTCCCGCCCTCCTCCTAGACCAGCTTGTGTGATAGAAAGAACACCGTGTCTATCACACGAGCTGGTCTAGGAGAAGGGCGGGACCTTTGTAACAGCGCGCCCGGCCCCAAACATTTCACACTTCACAGTCACACTGAGCTTCATGACACAGCGTGACTGTGCTTTGAGCTATGCTGCAGCCGCAGCGTAGCTCAAAGCGGCCCCAGGACAGGCAGCCTACTGGTAAATATCCCGGTATCCCGGTAGGCCAGTCTGGCCCTGCGCATTAGCATTATGATTATTCTCAAAAGGGACGGGTGTATCTGTAACATTAGATGTCCAGCGTATCCCCTCCCCTTACATTAGATGTCAAGAGCCACCCCACCATCAGAAGTTGAGTCCCCCACTCTTTCTTACATCACAGTGCGGCTGCTTCCTTATGCGGCTGCTGAGAAGAGGATGGATGCATTGCTTATAAGCAGAAAGGAGGGGTCTGGAGGAGGACCAAAGGAGGACTGGAGCTCTCTTGCAGCTGCAGGAGAGGTGCAAGGACCACATAAAATGGCCTGGAGGGCTGGATTCGTCTGCAAATGACGAGACTGAGGCGGAGCTTCACCTTCCAACAGGACAACAACCCTATATATATATATATAGCCAGAGCTACAATAGAATGGTTTCAATCAAAGAATATTCATGTGTTATTTCACGTACACACAACCGTTTTTCATGATGTGAAAAATGCCCTTTTTTATATTGGTCATTAAAAACGATCGTGTGTGGGCTCCAGAGCATTTTTCATAACGTGAAAAATGGGCATTAAAAATTTAGAACATGCTCTAATTTTTCATGTCGTTTTTCACATCGTAATTTTTCACGTCGTGAAAAACGGTCTTGTGTAGGCTTTAACGACGGGAAAAAAAACGTGCAAGTTATGAGACGGGAGCACTCGTTCTGGTAAAACTAGCATTTGTAATGGAGATGGCACATTCGTCACGCTGTAACAGACTGAAAAGCACGAAGACTGAAAAGCTTGAATCGTCTCTCACCAAACTTTTACTAACACGAAATCAGCAAAAGCCGCCCAAAGGGTGACGCCATCCGAATGGAACTTCCCCTTTATAGTGCCGTCGTACAGGTTGTACGTCATCGCGCTTTGCTCAAGCATTTTTTTTTTCACGATCGTGTGTATGCAAGGCAGGCTTGACAAGAATCACGTAGAGAAAAACTTTGTTTTTTCCATGACATTAAAAACGGTCGTGTGTACGCGGCATTAGAATTGCCCAGTTTTAGTCCAGACCTAAATCCAATTGGGAATCTGTGCCAAGACTTGAAAATTGCTGTTCACAGACACTCTCCATCCAACCTGGCAGAGCTTGAGCTAAGAATGGGCAAAAATGTCACTCTCTAGATGTGCAAAGCTGGTAGAGAAATCCCCAAAAAGACTTGCAGCTGTAATTGCAGCTAAAGATGGTTCTACAAAGTATTAGGGGGCTGAATACAAATGCACACCACACTTTTCACATATTTATTTGTAAAACATTTTGTAAACCATTTATCATTTTCTTTCCATGTCACAATTATGTGCCACTTTGTGTTGGTCTATCATATAAAATACATTTACGTTTTTGGTTGTAACATTTCAATTTCAAGAGGTATGAATACATTTTCAAGGCACTGTAGTAGGCCACTTGGCTACAATGGAGTTTTAATTAGCACAAATGTAATACAGGGTGTCAAATGTAGTTGTTGGGACCCGAGGAGTAATCTGGGGGGTCATGTTTTTAACTCATTGCAAAGTGGCAGGTTCTCAACTGAACAGGTGACAAGTATTCACCATCCTGGTGCTCTCCCACCACTCAGATTACAAGCCCTGTTTTAGGCTCCATGTTAATTGTGTCAGAGCTTACAATGGGTTAATGACTTTTTCCTTTAGTGACTTTTCTATTAGTATGCTCACCATTGCTGTATACCCCTAAATGACCCCTACCACTCGTACAGTGGGTCACTTGGGTACAATGGAGTGTTAATAACCAGCTTAAAATTACATGGTCTTGGGCATGAATGAGTGACCTGATTGTTATATTTTTTGCTTGGGTCTATGTCTGGAAGGGCACAACCACAACTTCCTCTTTCTAGTGTGTGACCATTATAAACTTTGCATCATATGCCACACACAAAACCTAACAATATGAGACATCATCATTTAGAGACATGATCAGAAGGAAAATGAGAGGCCATCTTCTAAAGAGACACTGAAGAAAATCTGGTCTTATAACAGAAATAAGATCAAATGGGGACAGGGGTTATCAGCAAACAGATGCCACGGCCATGCCAGGAAAGCTACTAATCTGGGGGGTAATGGTTTTAACTCATGGCAAAGTGGCAGGTTCTCAACTGAACAGGTGACAAAAAAAGCCCCAAAAGCCTCATTATACTCAGTGTCTGTCCATTGTAAACAATTTTGTTAATGTTACAACCTTTTAAAAAAATGACAAAGAATAAAACCCAAATCGATTCAAATGGTAAAATTAATTAATACACTTGGACTCATGTAAAAAATGAAATGAAACTAGTACAGCATTCTATGAATTATTCAAATAAAATTACTATAAATAAATAATAAAATTAAACAATCTAAATTCCTTACTACACACACACTACCCTAAAATAGGGTTCAGTCAGGTGGAAATTTAATTTAAATCTAGTTAACCCATATCCTTAACATAAATAATTAAAATCAATGTATATATATATATATATATATATATATATATATATATATATATATATATATATATATATATATATATATATGAAAATTAATATAATATTAATATTAAAATGTTAATATTTTTAAAGGGAATGAAATTAGATATTGACTAAGCAAAAAGATTAAACGCAAGAGAGAGGGTGTATATTAACACCCTATGCATGCCAGTTCTGATCTTCCATTATGGGAGGTAGCAAGAATTGTTAATAAATGTAAGTTAAACAATTTCCAATTACATGGGGAAAGTAGTTATTCCTGCGCTACAGTGTGCAGAGGGTAAAGGTGCAGCAACTACCATATGGGCCAACCACTACCCACAGTGAGACATGGAAAAAGTCAAGAGATGGTGTTGCGCTCCAATAGCATAGAATGGTGTAATTGGTAAAATGTATAAATAACCAAAATAGTATAATTGATAAATGAATGTGCAAATAGACTGACTGAAAGATAAAAATCGCTATAAATGCTAAGATAAGGTGCATCCAAAGGTGTACTGAATGAATGTGCAAACAGTGCAGATAAGGTGATTCAGGTGCATAAATAAAATCACAACGTAAAGATAATAGTATATGCAGTCGCAGAGGAAATCGAAGGATGGTGTTATGCTCCAATCAAAATGAATGACTGGACATAACTGATATACAACAATGATGGATGAATAAAACAGTGAACTGAATAAGAGTGCAAATACATACAAATAGGTGACTGTATAATGTAAGTAAAATCTCATCATATGAATGGTGGATGGAACCGCAAGATTGTCCAATTGTTACAAAGTGTATGTAGCGCTACCCCCTCAAGAGCCGCTGGTTAGATTTGGGACGGCATAATTATGTTACCTCTGTGATGTGTCTAGGGATGATGATGACGGAGAGGATGGTGATGAGAGCGAATGACAGAATGTCCAGACAGCAGGGTGACGTTTTCTGTGCTTTATTACTGGTCCAACATGACCAACAGTCAACTCAAGGTAGATAGAATAGATTGGTGAAAGGAGAGAACTCACAGATTCGGGCCTTTAGATAAGCGAAGCAGTCCTGCTTCAGGATAATAGCTTTTGCTTCGTCGCCACTCCAGCCGGAGTGGGTGTAGTGCCCCTGGACATGTCCCTCTCACAGGCCTGGCAGCCAGGGTATCACTTAGAACTTCTGGGAAGGAACAAATCTCTACCAAGTCTTGGCTCTAGTAAAATTTAGGTTTGCAGTGAGACCTCTGCCACAGGCCCAATACTCATGAACATTGACGATAGAGCGAATCCTCCCAGTAAACACAATTTCGCCTGAATCTCCCTCAGGTAGACTTGTTAGCTTGGGGTCACCGACTGACAGTTTGCAGCATACAACCTGTCAGTGTCCGGTCACCCAGATCCCCGATGGATCGTCTGAGTCCTATTGGATCACCTGCCTCCGGGTTCACCTCAGACCGACTCCCAACCGAACAGCACAACTCGCTTGGGATCTTCCTAATAAGAGGTGGGGAAACCAGTAAGTCACTGGGGCCCCTTGGCAGCATTAGTCGCTCTGGGCCATGAGGGCCCAGAGTCAGGAACTCCGCGTGGCACGTGCGCCCTGGACTGGTAGGCCATATCGCTGGGGCCTTGATGTGCACACACGCTAAAGATGGGTGCCGCACCTGGAACCGGGAACGGGCGAAGAACCCCCGCACCATTGGCGTCTGTCACAGAAATACCCTCCCCCAGCATGCCCCGAGAGGGAAACAGTCCTCTCATTGGCTGCTGGAGAAAGGCGCTCCGCCTGGACCCCTCTGGCGCCACCTGCTATCCAAAGATGGGAAAGTCTCCTTGGAACACACTCTGACACCACAGGACAGTCCAGGGCTGACAGAAACTCAATTTAACAGATCAACACGGATGAGAGCAAGGTAACTCTCTCATCCCCCAACTAATTTTAACATAGCACCTGTACTGAAAAGTACACAGGCGCTACATGTAAATGGTGCAACTGCAACTCAGTCCACAAGGTGAAGAAATTGCAAGGTGCAAGTAGAGTGCTGGGTGCAGAAATAGAATCACAACGTAAAGATAATGTATGCAGTCGCAGGTGAAATCGCAGGATGGTGTTATGCTCCATCAACATGAATGACTGAACATAACTAATATACACCAATGATGGATGATGCAACTGCGACTCAGTCCAAGAGGTAATGCAATTTAATCAAAAGACATTGCAAAGTGCGAGTGAAGTGCTGGGTGCTAAATGACATCAGCAGGTGGCAAGGTGACTTGTTGGTGAATCTTCAGTGTATGATGACACCCGAAGGTGTGCTAGCAAATTACCTTACGGCTGCAAGGTAAGCAGCATTCAATAAAACCAATGGAATCACTCGGGGGTAGAGGGGATAATTCCTATCCGTCCTTCCAGTGGTGTGGCGCCTAGGGGGTTAAGTCTTCCTTCCAGGCTGGGTGGTCAGCAGGATAAGACAGCTCCAAAGTGTGTCACCAGGCAGGGAAAACATAGAGGAAGCTCTCTAGTGTAATATGTTTTAAACACTCATCGGTTTATTCAAACATATAACAAACAGGGTACATTTAAAACAGTAATGTAGTGTATATCAGAAACAAGCAGCAAGCTCACACTGTGCAAACGTCACTTCCGGTGTCCAAGTGTCTGACGCGTATCGTCACTGTCACATGACTTCATCTCCGATAGATAGCAGTAGAACTAGATTTTCTAAGACAGATGCAACTAGAGACATTTATCAAAAGTAGGATCTTGACATGTAATCAAAAGGCATCAGTAGCGAGTAGATACCAAAAAGGGGGATACAAAATACTCACCAGATGGTACGGAACACCAATGAAATTACATCGGATATACCCCCAAGTATCTGAACTTTGCTGGAGATGTAAGGAGGCAGAAGGAAATATACTGCACATTTTCTGGGAATGTGAGAAAATTAAAGAGTTTTGGAGAACAGTAGCTGAAACTATTGAATTAATAATAGGAATGCGGTTAGGAGAAAACCCGGCTGCATTTCTATTGCTTGACATTCCTATTTCAGCAGAAAAATATAAAAAATCTCTGCTGAGACATTTGCTGGTGGCAGCGAGAGCATGTATCCCTGTCCTATGGAAAAGCGAAAGCCCTCCATCAAGAGCTCAATGGTTTATGAGGATTGAAGAAATCCAACAAATGGAGAATCTTACTTTGGCAATGAAGGACCAAGACAGTAGGTACCGGAAGACATGGGCTCCCTACATGACATATAGAGAAGAGACGAGAGTTGTTGAGTAAAGGAAAGTGGCGGTAGACGGCAGGGGGAGGGAGATCGTAGTGTGGGTTGGAGAAGGGGGGTTTCCCTTTTTTTTGGGGTGGGAAAAAAAATGAAAGAAGAGTTTAAAATAAGTTGAATGGTAATAGAATGTATATATTCAACAGGATATGTGGAATTGTTAACATGTATGATTATATCTGTTTGAAACAATGAGGAGAAACTTATGAAAAATAAATAAAGAATTTATAAAAAAAGTATTCATCAGAAATATACAACGAGTCTCGCTCTTAGATATTTCCGGTACCAAATTAGATCCCTTCCAATTTGGGTGAATCCGGTCAATACCCCAAAACATTAAACCGTCTTGGTTATGGTATCTTTCTTGTCAATTTTGTTTATTAAGTTTTAAGAGTTGTTACAGATATATCCATATTTGACAGTCATAGTTACAATAAATAGTACCAAGTATAGAAAACAGAGAATTAATGTCTGTATCTAGATTGAGTTCCAATAATAAAAGAAGAATGCTTAAAGGGGTTGTAAAGGTAAAAAACAAAAAATCACCAAATAGCATCCTTTACTTTAGTGCAGTCCTCCTTCACTTACCTCATCCTTCGATTTTGCATTTAAATGTCCTTATTTATTCTGAGAAATCCTCACTTCCTGTTCTTCTGTCTGTAACTCCACACAGTAATGCAGCACTTTCTCCCTGGTGTGGAGAAAGCCTCTTGAGGGGGCGAGCAGGAGGGTCAGGACGCTATCTACTTTGCAGATAGAGAAAGGAGCTGTGTGTTAGTGGGCGTCCTGACACTCCTGCTCGCCCCCCCCCCCCAAGAGGCTTTCTCCACACCAGGGAGAAAGCCTTGCATTACTGTGTGGAGTTACAGACATAAGAACAGGAAGTGAGGATTTCTCAGAAGAAATAGGGACATTTAAAAGCAAAATTGAAGGATGAGGTAGGTGAAGGAGGACTGCACTAAGGTAAAGGAAGCTATATATTTATTTATTTTTACCTTTACAACCACTTTAAGCTAATCTACGAAAATCAATAACTGGTGTTACATAAATTAAAAAATATGTTTGATGTCAATTCTAATAGATTACAAGACAGATATAAATAATGTATAAAAATGGTGTTTGAATGGACACCGTTATTAAGATGGAAAATAATAAAAATGTCAATGTATATATGTCATTGAATCAACATATAGTGGGATGGAGAGAAAAAAAAGTGTGAAAACAGATATTTATTACATATCTGATAAGTACATATTAATTCTATGGAACTCAATATCTTATTGTATAAAAAAACAAAAAATAAGGAGTGTGAATTGAAGAGCTTTGCTACTAAATTTATAAACATCAATGGATATCAAAAGAAAAGACAGGTTAAGAGAAGAAAAATAAAATAGAAAGAGAAATAAAGGTAAGAAAAGTAAAGATAGTAAAAATACAAGGAAAAATAAGTCCCGAAGTTTTTTATAATGTTAGTCATACATATGGGTATATCAGGTATATATTTGTATCTGTGTTAACAAGGTCTTAATAAAGTGGTGTCAAAATTGGGGTTTAGGTATTATTGTGATTATGGCTGTTAGGGTTTCAGGGCAAAACGATTGACTATTAAGAAGCAAATTAAAAGCGTCTGACAGCATTAGTGCAAGAAGATGGGAGAATTTTTTGTAATATAAGGTGGAAAAAACATCCAGGCCTGGTATTTTATTCAGCTTAAGGGATTTAATAGCTAGTTCAACTTTTGTGGAAGTAATAGGCCTTTCAAGATTTTCCTGTCGATTTGAAGGGATATTTGGGAGTTTAATGGCTATGGTATCTTTTAAAATGCAGGGAGACTCCATGATATTTATAACCAATCTCATAATTATATATATGCTCCGAGATACGTTTCTTGAGGGTTCTTTTTGTGCGACCTACATACATGGACACTGCATAATGTAAACAACATGCATGGTATTGCAAATTATGAATTCCTTGATCCTGAAGCTCCTATTATTACCTTCGGTCAATCCTCAAATTGGTTGGCTAACCTTAGCACTAGATATGTGCATTCCCGTTCGTACGAATGTTATTTTCGTACGAAAATATTCATTTTCGTACCCGCAGAATAATGTGTACATACGAAAAAATTTAAGCACCAAAATACGAAAACGACGGGATTACGAATGAGTCGCATAACGAACAACCGCAAATACGAACGAACGATCCGACGAAAATACGACAAAACGAAAACGGCAAAAGAACGAATATGACATCTATAACAAAAGACTTGCATTCTTTATTTTGTTTGAATCCTTGTTCTGTTCGTATTTTGATTTTCAGTCGTATGTTCATATGACATCTATAACAAAAGATTTTCATTCTGTATTTTGTTTGATTCCTTTTTCTGTTTGTATGTTTGTTCATATGACATCTATAACAAAAGATTTGTATTCTGTATTCTGAATTCCTTTTTTCTGTTCGTAATTTGGTTTCAAAATACAGAATGCAAATCTTTTGTTATAAGATGTCATTTTCGTTTTTTTGAATGGACAGTGAGTGTAGTTAGTTAGTGAAGCAGCTCCTCTTTTGTGCTGAGTAGTACAGTAGTACAGTGAAGCCAAATAAACTTTTCTGTGGATTTTCGTCTGAAGGGAGATCAGTTGGCCAGACATTTGAACCTGGAACCCAAAAATGGTTTTCTGATGGAGTTTAAAAACGAACGAACGTTCGGTAAAACTATCGTTTTTATGTTTGTTGTTAAAAAAGTCTGACCAAGTGTATGGGGCTTAACAATAGTTAATATGGATGAGCCGCGTGTTGAAAGTGCCGCGAATCCCGCAATATATTTACGAAAGTACAAAATGACGAAAATTCACGAAAATTATTGTCTAACAAGTAACGAAAATGAATTAAACAGAATAACGAACCAGCCCGCATGTACGAAAATAAAACGGTAACCAAAATACGAAACGATCGGAATACGTAAAAATCGCGTCGTACGAAAAACGAACTGGAACGAACAGGAAAACAGGCATCTTATGAAAAACGAACGGGAACGAACCTACGGAACGATACGAAACAGAACAAAAAAAAACGAAAAAAAATTCTGTGCACATGCCTACTTAGCACATGTCTTACATCTTCTACAGGCAAAAAAACCTGCACAGTCCCAAAACATCACCGGTCTTACTGGTGGGTCGAGAACTTTTTTCATGACCCTATGCCCAAAATTGGGTGCTTTTCTATATATAAAAGAAGGATTTGGTGGAAGGGCTGAATTCAGAACTTTATCCATACAGAGTATGTGCCAGTGCCGTTTTAAATTGTTTTCTATTTCTTTATATTGCACATGAAAATTAGAGATGAACTCCCATTCATGTTTGGAGTTCCTCTCATATACACTATTTTCTAAACGTGATTCACGTGGGATATTACCAACTTCCCCAATGATTTTATTTAAATCTTGTTCATTATACCCATTTTGTATGAATCGTTCCTTAATGATTTCAGATTGTGCTTGAAAATCGGCATCCAACGTGCAGTTTCTCCTAACTCTCATCACTTGGCCTTTCGGAATATTCCATAACCAGTGTGGGTGATGGCCACTGCTGAGAGGGAGGTAATTGTTCCTGACAGTGGTGTTAAAGTGCCGCCTTGTCTTATGATATTCACATCCAAAAAATGTATTTGATCTCTGCTGAACTCATAATCCAACATTATGTTGTTATTGTTGGAGTTAAGTTCAGCCATAAATTTGTGTATGGGCGTTCAGTACCATTCCATATAAACAGGAGATCATCAATATACCTCCTGTAAAATAGGAGTTGATCTCGCTTTTTTGAAAACACAGACTTATCCTCCCATTCCCCCATGAATAAATTTGCTAAACTGGGAGCAAACTTAGCCACCATAGCAACACCCATCTTTTGGGAGTAAAAATTGTGGTTGTACCAGAAATAATTATGAGACAGGCAAAAACCGAATACCTGTCTCAAAAAAATCTTTTGCTCATATGGAATATCGTTTTTTTGGCTTAATGCTCAGTTCAACGTCAACAAGGCGTCTTCATGCTGAATAATGGTGTATAATGAAGAGACGTTAGCTGTCACTAGGTAAACTTCATGTTTGTCTGATAAATCCATTTGACTAATGATTTGCAAAAGATTCTTTGTGTCCTTTAAAAAGGTGTCAAGGTACTGTCCAAGTCTAACAGCCACTGATCCAATGCTGTTGACAATTGGACGTGCTGGTGGTGTCATCGGATTTTTATGCACCTTAGGCAGTGTATAAATATATATAACTAGTGTGACATGGGCCTCAGTAGCTTTCCTGGCATGGCCGTAACATCTGTTTGCTGCTAACCGCTGTCCCCATTTGATCTTCTTTCAGTGTTACTTTGGATGATGGCATCTCACCTTCCTTCTGATCATGAGAAAGGAGAAACTGCCGGTCCAGGTGAGTGCACTATCAATCAATGTCCTCTCAGAAACCGTGACTAAGCACTGAACTAACCGTGACTAAGCACTGAATCCCAGTGTAAATTGCGTCAGCTACATACCCCACTGCTTTCTGTGCTTTTTCATTTTTTACCATTAAAGGCTACCTTTCAAAGGTCTTTTGGTGTGCGGCCATCCATATTTTCTTTTTAGAGTTTTCCTTCTGATCATGTCTCTAAAGGATGATGTCTTATATTGTTATGTTTAGTGTGTGGCATATGATTCAAAGTTTATAATGGTCACATACTAGAAAGAGGAAGTTGTGGTTGTGCCCTTCCAGACATAGACCCAAGAGACAAGCAAAAAAATATAACAATCAGGTCGCTCATCCATGCATAAGACCATGTAATGTTAGGCTGGCTATTAAGACTCCATTGTACCCAAGTAACCTACTGTACGAGTGGCAGGGGTCATTTAAGGGTATACAGCAATGGTGAGCATACTAATGCAAAGGGTTAATGACGTCTTCCTCTAGTGACTTCTCTATTAGTATGCTCACTTTAGCTGTATACCCCTAAATGACCCCATACCCACTCACATGGGGAGATATGGGGATCCCCTTGTTAAGGGGGGCTTACAGATTTTGATAAGCCACACCCACAGACCTCCACAACCACCGAGCAAGGGTTGTGGGGATGAAGCCCTTGTCCCTATCAACATGGGGACAAGGTGCTTTGGGGGACCCCAAAGCACCCTCCCCATGTTGAGGGCAAGCAGCCTGGTATGGTTCAGGAGAGGGGGCGCTCGCTCCCCCCCATCCTGGCCTGCCAGGCTGCTTATTTGGATAAGGGCCTGGTATGGATTTTGGGGGGACCCCACACCATTTAAAAAAATTAATTGGCGCGGGGTTAACCTTAAAATCCATACCAGAGCTTAAGGGCCTGGTATAAATTTTACGGGGACCCCCATACCATTTTCCTTTTAAATTAGCAGCCTTATATAGTGTGGGGTATGGACTTCCCCCTGAGCCATGATTGACTGCCTCTGTGGAACACCTGGAGATTTGCCTGGCAGTGTTCTCCTGCTGTCCTCTCTTGCTCTTCCTGCGCCGTCGTATCTCCGAGTTGTGCCATGGTATCTATGCGCCTGATTCTTAGAATCAGTTACGCATAGATTTGTGTTAGATCCGACCGGAGTAAGTCTCTTATGCCGTCGGATCTTAACTGCATATTTACGCTGGCCGCCAAGGGCGTGTACGCTGATTTACGCTTAGAAATATGTAAATCAGCTAGATACGCGAATTCACGAACGTACGCCCGGCCGACGCAGTACAGATACGCCGTTTACGTCAGGCTTTTCCCGGTGTAAAGTTACCCCTGCTATATAGTGGCGTACATGTGGCGTACCAATGTTAAATATGGACGTCGTTCCCGCGTCAAATTTTGAATATTTTACGTCGTTTGCGCAAGTCGTCCGTGAATGGGGCTGGACGTCATTTACGTTCACGTCGAAACCAATACGTCCTTGCGGCGCACTTTGGAGCAATGCACACTGGGATATTCCACGGACGGCGCATGAGCCATTCGTGAAAAACGTCAATCACGTCGGGTCACAAGTTATTTACATAAAACACGCCCCCCTGTTCCAAATTTGAATTAGGCGGGCTTACGCCGGCCTATTTACGCTACGCCGCCGCAACTTACGGAGCAAGTGCTTTGAGAATACAGCACTTGCCCGGCTAAGTTGCGGAGGCGTAACGTAAATCGGATACGTTACGCCCGCGCAAAGATATGACGATCTACGAGAATCTGGCCCTCAGACTTCATCTCCATCTTCCACCCAATCACCAACTCCTCCCCAGCTGGGCTGACCCTAGGTATTTAAGGAGGCCTGTCCCCTGCCAATCCAAGTTGAGGATTGGTCAGGGCTCCTCAAAACACCCCAGGCAGCTTCACCTCTCCTCTCCACCTTCCTTTCCAGAATATTCTATAACACGCTGGGTGATGTTGCCTGTGAGTCACCAGCTCTGCTCGGATTCACTCAGATCAAAACACACCCAGGCTTGGCTGCCAGCCATTCTGCTTCTAGCACACTAGAAGGTGCAACACTAGCAACAAATATGTTATACTTACCAGTTCTGTGCAATGGTCTTGGATGGCTGTCTATCAAAGTGCCCAAACAAGGGGGAGGGGCTATATATGACGACGCGCGGCGGGGAACACACAGCTATTCAAATGAAAGCTGTAATGTTCCCCGCGCTGATCAACTAGGCAACGGCGGCGGCGGGCTTGACTTTCTCTGTGGGGACATGGCTGCATTTGTGGGGACACATGGCTGCATTTGTGGGGACACATGGCTGCATTTGTGGGGACACATGGCTGCATTTGTGGGGACACATGGCTGCATTTGTGGGGACACATGGCTGCATTTGTGGGGACACATGGCTGCATTTGTGGGGACACATGGCTGCATTTGGGGACACATTTAAAAAAAAGAATCGGTATCGGCGAGTACATGAAAAAAAAGTATCAGGACTTGAAACTCGGTTCTAAAAAAGTGGTATCGGAACAACCCTACTTTTAACTAAAAAGGGAGGAGAGGGAACAAGGCTCCCCATAAGTAAGGCAACAAGTCTATGAGCTGTTGGCTACTAGACTCTTAATTGTGTATTGATTTATCTTACATTTTACAAAATACGCACCTGGAGTTATTTAATCGAATAATCCTATTAGAGGCTCACACTTAATTCACAGACAACAGAAGGAAGTTAGGAATGTAAAGTGAAGACAAATACCATTTTAGTTTGTACAGAATTAAGTGTGGGCATAGAGCTGTTACTAAGGGAGAGAATGGTTGGGGCCCAGAAAATTATGCATTTCATAGGTCTAGGGTACAGTGAAATTTTGGTAACGTATTAAACATCTAAGAGAAAAAGAGCCTTCTGTGTTGTTATTATTGGATAACTTTACTTTAAAAAAAGAAGTATAGGAATTAAAAAAATAAACATTCATACTCACTTCTCCGATGCTGCACCTATCCCCCGCTGGTTCTAAAACCGAGAACCTAGCAATTAAAAGTGCTTTGAGGAGCACCAGGCTGTGCAGGGGGGGTGGGAGTGGCTGGCTCAGTCTCCCAGTAGTGCGCTGAGAGGCTGAGCCAGCTGCCAGTCCAGGCAGCTGGGTGGATCCCAACATTTAAGCCATGATCTCTTCAGAGCCTGGACCGGCTGAGTGACGTCAACCGACAGTGGGCTTTAGCGGGGAACAGAATACTCCAAATCAGCCTTTTTCTGAATCTTTTGAACATGGAGGATCCCTTGAAATAGCTATCCAAGCTCAGGGAACATCTGCTAATAATGACTATATAAAAGTTTCACAGTACATTAGGGTGATGGCCACTTACTGTATAATAATTCTTCATACATTTGTGGTGATTGGGAAGATGCCTCTCCCTTACAGAAGGCTAGAAATATAGTTAACAGTGGGTCCTCATCTTAGCGGCAGAAGTTGCTCAATGAACCCTTAGAAACATCTGAGGAAAACCCCAGGGTTTTGTGGAAGTAGGTGCTTGCAGGGTGCATGTTTATATTTTAGCCCTGTCTGCACTGCAGGTTTCCGGTGTCCACTGCATCATTATTTATGTACATAGTGAGTTGCCTGGGATGTCAAGGGGCTAACTGTGTTTCAATTTTTTTACAGGTTTTTTTGGGGTCCTTACCCCTGTTTTAAGCCACATAAATACAAGCAGAGGGCTCAGGGAATGGGTCCATTGACCGTTTCGTCACAACTGACGTCATCAGGCGTACCCCTGATGACGTCAATTGTGACGAAACAGTCGTAGGATTGTCACGTATACATGCACTGCGCATGTGCGAATTATCTCCGCTGATACAAATAGAGCTTTTTTTATTCCTTGCCAGGAAAGTTTTTTTATGCATTTGGGATTTGATGCTATTTGAATTTTTTTTAAATAAAGAATTGAAGGAACCTCTACACTATTGGAGTTCTTTTTTTCCTTTTATCAAACACCTGAAAACCCACCGGATGCCTGGGCTTCACTTGCGGAAGGGATAATCCACCGGATGTGTACAGATAGGCCCAGATTCACAAAGCACTTACGCCAACGTATAACAAGATAAGCCGACGTAAGTGCAAATGTGCGCCGGACCCACAAACTAAGATGCGCCTAAAACAGGCTTCATCCCGCCGATGTAACTTGCCTACGCCGGCGTAGGGTGGGCGCACATTTAGGCTGGACGCATGGTGGCGCTTTCATTGATTAGCCATTCAAATATGCAAATTAGTGAAATACGGCGATTCACGAACATACGTGCGCCCGACGCAGTGCACGCAAGTTGTACGTCCGGCGTAAAGTTATTCCCCATAAAGGAGGTGTAACCCAGCAGCAGACATGCAAAGGTCTGCACCAGGGAACACAAGCCAGCATATTTTACGTTGGATGTGTCTGGCTGGGCGTAGGTTACGTTCACGCCGTACGCAGTGATCTGGTGTAGTTTAGGCAGTTGTTCCGATCTGGTTGCGAGCATGTGCAGGGGGATGTGCCCACGTCTCAGGCCTTCGCAGTTCGTGATATGTATCTGTCTGGCGCTCGGCCCATCATTTGCATGGGGTCACGCCTCATTTGCATGGCTCACGCCCACTTCCACCTACGTCGGCATACGCCTTCGAAACCCAGCGCAGCGTTGGGAGCACTGGCTTGGTGAATTCCATGCTTACCTCTCTGCAAGCATGGAATAGGAATAGATTCCTATTTTTTTCCTGTAATGGAGTCAGGCTTCATACACAATAATAATCGTGGGCTTATATTTTATATGCCAGTAAAAAACGAGGTCCATTTATTAAATCAGACCTCTCCCCACCATAATTCAGTAAATTGCAGGTAAAAAAGTTAGTAAATATACTTATTCGCATATACTATAAGCTGAGCACATTTTTGTTGTGCTGAAAATGCCCCCTTCAGCTTATACTCGAGTCTCACTGTGTCCATCTGCAGCCTTATGTGCCTGATCTCCCAGCATTGTGACGTTCAGTCTAGTAGGCGGCCATGCAGTGTAACAAAGCCCCGCCTCCTCCTCATCCGTGATAGGCGGAACACTGACTCACTACTGGGAAACTGAATTGGTGTTCCATCAAGGACGAGCAACGAAGAGGAGGCGGGGCTTTGTAACACTGGACGGCCGCTGACTAGACTGACTGCAAGTCACAGCGCTGGTGTTCTGGAGTTTAGGTACATGAGGCTGCAGTTGGACACAGTGAGGCAGGGAGATGGCATGCTCAGTGAGGCTGCAGATGGGCACAGTGATGCTGCAAATGGGCACAGTGAGGCTGCAGATTGGCATTGTTGACCCTCTTTTCCACTTACAGTAGATGCTGCATTTCTCACCCTAGGCTTATATTTGAGTCAATAAGTGTTCCCAGTTTTTTGTGGTAAAATTAGGTGCCTTGGCTTAAATTGGGGTCGGCTTAGACTCGAGTATATACAGTACTTTACCCCCAACTTCCGTACTACAGAGTGTGACATCATGAGCCTTCAAAGTGGAAGAGAACACATAGTATCCTAAATCATATGTGAAGATGCTCCAGCACAGTTCAGGACCAACTTCTCATGGGAGTTAGGATGCTCCCTTTTTTACCGGTATCTAGACAGAAGAACGCTTCAATCACCCTCATTTGGGTGCTGCTGGAAACCAGGGGTAAAATATTTAAGCTGAATTCCAGGAGCTCAGCTCCTTTGTAAAAAATGAAGACACACTATGATTTAAGTCCTGTGAAGCACCTTAGCACCTAGGCTTAGCTCTATTATTTATATCTGACAGCTTTAGTGTACTCCGAGGAAATGGCTATGACTGTAGTTCCAGCGATGCTGGTCCCCTCTGAGCTCTGTATTTTAAACAGGAGAGTCGCTGCAGTTATATCTGCCCGTCCCCTCCTCCTGCCCCATCACAGAAGCCTTGGTATTATTGTAAACCCATTCAAAAATACAAAGGCTTCTGTTAATGGGCAGAGGGGGGGGGGGCAGGCATAGCTGCTCAGCGTGTTTCTCTCCTCACTGATCCCTGGAGTGTCTCTCCTGCAGAGCAATAAGCCTGTTTAAATGTAAACAATAGATAACCCCGGTGGGTGTCGTGCAGCTCCTTGGACTTACCTCATAGTGTGCCTTCACTTTTTACAAAATGGCTAAATTCCTAGATTTCAATTTTGATAATTTTTTTCACTTCAATGCTGCTATTTATTTATTTTTATGCATTTTTTTATTCATACCACATCTCATGCATTGAGCACATTACATGGATCACATCACCAAACAAAAAGCATCTGTTTCTCCAAGAATGAAATTTCCCTAACACACATCAAACATACTAATTTGCATGAAGTGTATGTATCACAGTCACAGAGTTGAGCTTTCCAAAGAGGAACAGTAGAGACGAATATTGGTAATGTGTGAATGGGTTTTCAGATTTTAAGTGGTGAAGAGGAGGAATGGGGGGTCTAATATGTATACTGTATATCAGAAGGTAGTAGGTGAGGAAGGATAGAGAGTGCAGGTGGTGTTAAGGAGGGTGACAGGGTTGGAAAGGAGTTGGGCATCCCCACATCTCCCAAAGTCCCTTCAGAGCTAAGGCCTGTGTCCATGAATGCTGTTGTTTATTATAGGGGTGGGGTCCTGAATATTATTCAGACCTTGATTTTTACTGAAAATTACACTTTAAAGTAGAGTTCCAGGAAGAAAATGCTTTCATACGTTTGCCTGGTCCAAATAAGTTACTTCTAATGCCATTTTTTTAGTACAGTACAAATCCTAGTTTTATTTATTCAAGATGCAACTGAATTGCTGTGAACTTCTTGTGCTGTGACTGATAGTTCTGGCTATAGTACAATGAAGCATCACTCTCCCCTTCCTCTCCGCTCACCCATTCATAATAGAATCATAGAATACAAGGCACTCTGTGAAAGGACAAAGGGAGATCCTGTTCTTTTACCCTCCCCTCCTCTCTTGAAATATTAAACATGTTATTAGATTTTAATTAAATTATATTTAATTAAAAATAATTGTAGTTTTAGGTTTTAATTACAATTGAAATTAAATGAAAATGTTATTAAAAATAAAAGATTAAATAAAATAAAAAATCCTCTCTGTGAACAGGCTACAAGATGTAATGGTCAAGGGGAGAAGAAAAGTTAGTTACACAATCCTTCAAGGTACAACAGAAAGAACTGTCACCCGGAGCACAAGAAGACCACAGCTGACGGTCATCTGGACTGAATAAAAGCAGGAGTTGTACCGGAATGGTACAAATCCTGTTTTTTTTCATGCCAGACAACTGTCAGCTGTGATCTTCTTGTGCTCCGGTTGACAGTTCTTTCTGTTGTTACCTATTTTTTGAAAATCTCTTTTTATTAAGTTTATATTTTAATAATATAACAACATCCGGGTTGCCAACGTGGCAATCACCCGACACTGCGGCCTCGCAGGGCCCAAAAAAATAAAAATAAAATTCAGTCCTGACTAACAAAGTCATCTAATTGTAACCAACCAACCCTATCCCCCCACACCTCCTGTCACAGCCTAGTTTCCCGGATGATAGTAAGGATCTTAGCCGCTGGTTCCCACCAATCACTCTTATCTGTGGCCACTCCACCATTGAGCATGGCAAACAAAAGCCTGAAACCAAGCCTCAAGTTCCCCTCAGTTGTACCTCATTTGCCACCACCTTCCACCCTGGAGAGACCCACACCAGGAGATAGTGACACATCTTGGAAATGCCTAGACACCTAACTTGTCCAGCCTATCCCCCCGTGCTATCCGATTTGTACCAGGCCTGCCACACCTTATCGAATTTCTTCCCACATCCCCTAGCCCTGTAGGTAGATTTGTAGAAGGGCAACATGGTATTTTCCAAAGTCTACAAAAGGTGATGTCCAATGCCCTTGGATCCTTCCATTTAACCTCCTGAGCGATATTCTTGTGTCTGGCTTGGGGTGAAATTTCAGTACTATTATCGGTAACCCCGACTCAGGATCGCATTGCAGTATCCAGGCAAAGTAACTTACCTTGTCCCCTGGATCCTGCGATGTCTCCCCTCTGTGTGTGCGAGCTACCTCCTCACTCGATTCACACTATGCCCGAGTGCCGCCGAGCTCCATTGCCGGTGACGTTGCGACGCACGGGTGGAGATCAGCGCCAAATTCAAAAAAGCAAAAACACAGTATAGATACAGTACACTGTAATCTTACAGATTACAGTACTGTAAAAAATAATTACATATCCCCTTTGTCCCTCGTGGTCTGTCCAGTGTGCTGCATGCACTTTTATATTATAAATACTGTGTTTTCTGCCTGGAAACTGTAGATTGTCCATAGCAACCAAAAAGTGTCCCTTTATGTCAAAAGTGGTTTTAGACCAGCTAGAAACCGGCGATAATAAATTACAATCACTTGCAGAATTGCGATTTGTGGGGAAATTCATCATCAAACACTACAAGTAATGACAGTGACAATTCTGCAATTGAGCAAATTTCAGTGTTTTTGATTTGATTACATTATTGAATAATTTGTATTATTATTATATTATTTGTTATAATTGTTTATAGTTACTTATTATAATATAATTTATGATTTTGTGTTTCAAACTTTATCATACCCGGGATGTCTACTAGACTTGTTTGGACAGATTTAAGTGAGTTATTCCTAAGAATTACAGGCCTACAGTATAAAACGCAAAATTTCCATGCAAAATAATGGTACTGCTTTCAGCACCTAAAATCTGAAATAATCATACCACCAGGGAGGTTAAGCAATATAGCCTTTTTCACGTAAAATAGCAAGATAGTGAGTAATGTTTTCAAAGCCCTGGTCTGAATCACCTCCGCCACGAGCCCCAATAAACACACCCTCACAGTTAAAGGAATGGGTATTGTGAGAAGGTCCGAAATGCAGGATAAAACCTCCTCCCAATAACATCTGATATGTGGGCACTGCCAGAATATATGGTCAGCGTCAGCTGGGGAAAATGCACATCTCCAGCATTCCGCTGAAACCGTACCAAAAATCTTTGCCAGCCTGACCGGCGTATAATAGCTCCTATGAAGGAATTTAAATTGAATCAGCCTATCTCTGGCCGATATAAAATGTCTAAAGGGTTGATTCTAAACCTCATCCCAGTCCTCTCCCTGCAAGTCTGGGACTTCCACCTCCCATCTACTCCTGCATTTAGCCACTGCCTTTGGTGTGGATTTAAAGAACTCCTTGTAAGATTTGGAGAAGGGTTTTTATTTCTGTTGTACCTTGAAGGATTGTGTAACTAATCAGCAGTCATAGGGACCCAATATAAACTTCACTACTTATTTGGACCAAGCAATAAGCTAAAAATGGTCTTTAGTTCTACTTTGAGGTAAACCGGGTGAACATTCTTGCCCGGATTCACAAAGCACTTGCGCCGATGTATCTCCAAATACGCAGCGTAAGTGCAAATATGCGCCGTCGTATCTGTGCGCCCGCCCCACAAACTGAGATGCGCCTAAAAACAGGCTTCATCCTGTGGACGTAACTTGCCTACGCCGGCGTAGGGTGGGCACCAGGGGTCAAGTCCTGGGGAAAAAAGTGTGGGAACTCCCACCCAAGATCCACTCCCCCACCAAAAAAAAATAAACAATGATACGCTGATATGCATAACTACTAAACCGCAAGTTCTTTCTAAATCCCACGATAACTCGCAGCAGACCTACACAATGTCTCCTGGGAACAATGACAAAAGCTCCCAGGAGACATTGCGGCATCGAGGAAGTGACGGAATACCCGCACACTACCTGATAAATCCATATACATGAAAGGATTACTAAGGTTCACCTACCCCTGACAGTGACTCAAGCTGGGCATCGCCGCTTAGTGAAGGATCGGCTCGGGCAGCTCGACTGCTCTTGGCTGCTCTAGTCCTGCAAAGGGAACTGCGTTCCTGCTGTGAAAAAAGTGCAGGAACTCCGTTCCCACGCGTTCCTGCAGGACTTGAGCCCTGGTGGGCACACATTTACACTGGGCGCATATTTACACTCACATTGATCAGCCATTTAAATATGCAAATGAGGAAAATACACCGATTCACAAATGTACGCGCGCCCGACGCAGTGCGCACAAGTTATACGTCCGGTGTAAAGTTATGTCCCATAAAGGAGGTGTAACTCAGCAGCATCCATGCAAAGGGCTGCACCAGGGAATCCAAGCCGGCACAATTTACGTTGGACGTGTGTGACTGGGCGTAGATTACGTTCAGGGCGTACGCAGTGATCCAGCATATCTTAGGTAGTTGTTCCGACGTGGTTGTGAGCATGCGCACGGGGATGCGTCCACGTCCCGGCGCATTCGCAGTTCGTTATACGTATCTGTCTGGCGCTCGGCCCATCATTTGCATGGGGTCACGACTCATTTGCATGGCTCACGCCCACTTCTACCTACGCTGGCTTAGGCCTTAGAAACCCAGCGCAGTTTTGGGAGCACTGGCTTTGTGAATTCTGTGCTTGCCTCTCTGCGCTGCGTCGGCGTAGCGTATATTATTTGTGCTACGGCGGCATAAATGTGTGCCGCTGTCTGTGAATCCGGGCCTCTGTCTTTAGCAGAGTTGTAGTCCTGCTTGATTAGACTTTTACTGATTGGTTTCACTTGTTGGAATCTGAAATGCTTTTGCATTTTTTGTTCATTTTGAACACGGGTGCGTGTAGTGTACAAGTAAACAAACTCTCTTGGGTTGAAGGTTCAAAAGGATATTTATTCTCATTATAGTACAAACAAACACATACAATATTGTTTTTGCAAATTAGAGGTATTGTACTTGGAAAGTCTTTGGCAAACCTTTGCAGGAGAGGTGGTTGGCAAGAATGAGGCTTACACAGAGATATGCGGACACTGCTAGAACATTCCGGCTGTGCATCTGGAGGAACTCACAGTGTGATATCACAGCTGCATCAGGACTGGAAGAAATGTCACCTGAGATGACTCTGGACAGTCACTGGACATGGATTTCTCTACATAATACACATACAAACTCCGGCCTAATCTTTTAAAAATGATAAGAAATCGCTAAGACATTTTGTATTTCAGAGACCCTCTGAAACAGGTGGGCGGTGCTGTGATTGTTTGTCACGTGCTCCATGTTTTCCCCTAACTAGTTGGGTACCAAGTATTGGGTCACATGGAAGGCCTTCTCTGTTTGGGTTCTTCAGGACTATGTTAGGGGACAAGGCTCCTATGGGGGAATATTCAACTTTAAGGAGGACCTCCACTCTCAGAGATGAACACACACCATGTGCACTGGCACTGGTGTTGGGAATTGTCACATTGGACGTTTTACTATATTTCTTTGTCAATTAATGATTATGTTGTCACATTTTTTTATTTTGTACTAGGCTATGACATTATTGTTTATGTTCATGAATATTCGCAAGTTTTTGAATGTCACACTTGTATCGTATTTATTTTGCTTTGTGAGCGCTATTCTTTATTTTGTTTGCTTAAAAAAGGGTGCATGCTTGGCCCCATAGGCGTCAAATGGAATAAAATGGCAAACGCAGAAATTACTTGTAATTCCATAGACCCACCAGACTGTTAACAAATTTGTTTTCACATTTTTATGTATATAAACACATTGTACCAGTGGTATTGCATATAAATTACAGTAAAAGATAAAACATTTAGGCAGTAAGTTTAGTAAATCTAAACTTCAGACAGATAAGAAAGATACAAAGCAAAGCGGACCTTAATGAAGTCTTTTGCCTAGGTGAGGGGTACATCACAAAATTTCATCAAGATCCTAAGAATACTAAGGATTCTAAATCTCACAAGATGACTTTCTTGCACTAGTAGTAGAGGAGTGCACCAGGGGAGTGAGGAATAAGGTAAATAATTCACCATCTTCATCATCCTGTAGATGAAATAAACAATCCTTAAAGTGTGGAAGCAGACCCACTGTGAAGGTAAAATCTCCAGCCCGTATTTAAAAATACCATTCCAAAATGTTGTGGAAAGGATGGGAGAAAACAAGCTACTCCAAAGATCGATAGAAATAGTACACAACTCATAGATCAAGTTTACACTTGTGGTCTGGGGTCTTCTCCAGTTAGGATTGAAAAAATAATAATTTGACCTACTGAGTTCACTTAGGTAAGCTGATACATGTAGCAAAAACAAATATAAAGAGACAAGTCAACAAGAGACATAGGCGCATACCATCATCTCAATAATCACAATTACCAACTGCTACTCATTCCCATGGGCAAGTCCAGACTTATAAATAGAACTTGTCATAAGGGAAAACCTGGACTGGACCCTTTAATAAATTGCCCAACCTGGCTGTCATGGGGATGCTTCGGCTTAAAGTGACACTATCACAAAACCAAAACTACCAATAAATCTTGTGCCTCTTTTCACTGAAACCAACAGTTCAATGAATGTCGACTTCCTATATCCTACGGCATCACTTCTCGACTTGCGTACCTCCACAAAATTACTGTGTACAGTAGTGAAGGAGGAGTTGGTGGGTACAACCACAAAAGACTTTGGGGGACCAGAAGACAGACTCTCATGAAAGTGCTGGTTTCACAAGAAACATCCGTTTTTATTATGACAGGATACATTTAGGAATATGAAAAAATCAGCTGTACTCCATTAGCTCTTCTTGCATTATTTTCAATAATCAGTTCATTGACTGCATACAATAATGTCTCCAACCCAAATCCAGCCTTCACTGATTAGCTTGACCACTCCTGGCTTACTTAAAAGTGTAGCACTGATGAGCGAGTTCGGGGTGAAGGAACTTGACTGGCCTTCACAGAGTCCTGACCTAAACCCAATAGAACACCTTTGGGATGAATCAGAGCAGAGACTGTGTGCAAGGCCTTTTCATCCAATATCAGTGCCTGACCTCACAAATGCGCTTCTGGAAGAATGGCCAAATATTCCCATAGACACACTCCTAAACCTTGTGGACAGCCTTCCCAGAAGAGTTGAAGATGTTATAGCTGCAAAGGGTGGGCCAACTCAATCTTAAACCCTAGGGACTAAGACTAGGATGCCATTAAAGTTCATGTATGTGTAATGTCAGGCATCCCAATACTTTTGTCAATGTAGTGTATATTTGTGCTCCCAGTAGCAGTGCAGTATCCATTTGCTTAACCTGGTTTGTTAGTAGGGCTGAGGTTGTTCTCTGAGTCAGGGCAGGAGATCAGAGGACCCAATCTACCAAGAGGCTCCTGCGAGGTAGCACTACAAATGTAACTATGGTTATCTCATACTTGACTAATCCCTGTGGAAGCTGCAAATCATAGTAGTTGTAACTGTTAGCAGTCATTTTGGTCCAATGCTGAGTTGCTCAAGCTTCACAGGCAACACTTGTATTATGAACTTCTTCATGGTTGATTCTTCAAAAACCTTTGACATCCCAATAATTGAAGAGTCTTCATCAGCTTGGACTAACTGGCTGCATCCATTCCCATCCCAAAGTTCCATCACATCTTACACAGTAGACAGAATAAACTAAGATGACACTTTGTACACAGTGAACACTTTCGATTGCTAAGTTGTCATTGTTTTATCTGCTGTGCCGAGGTTATAAAATGTTTAGTGTTGTGCAATGATCTGTGTGACTGCCAGCTGGGGAAGTGTTGACACACAGAATGAAAGTATGGATGAACTATTTCTGTCTAAGACAAAGTTGACTATTCTAAATGACTGTAATGCCGCGTACACACCATCACTTTATGTGATGGAAAAAAACGAAATTTTCTGTGAAGTAAAAAACGACGTTTTTGAAACTTCAATTTTCAAAAACGACGTTGCCTACACACCATCATTTCACCACTTTTTTCCATTGAAGCTCGCTTCATAACTAGCTTCTGGGCATGCGCGGGTTTAAAAACGTTGTTTTAAACGTCGTTTTTTGCTACACACGGTCAATTTCTGTGAAACAAAAAACAACGTTTTGAAAAACGACACATAAAATTGAAGCATGCTTCAATTTTTTTTTGTCGTTTTTCACAAGACATAAAACAACGTTTTCCCCCACACACGGTCATTTAAATTGACGTTTTTAAAAATGTCGTTTTTTTTCATCACATAAAGTGATGGTGTGTACGCGGCATTACTGATTTTCTGTTCTGGAGAGGGATAACGGGACTGATAGTAGTAATAGCTGCATAATTCCCAACTGGCCTTGACTTCCAGGCATATTTTCCTGGCTTTAGGGATCTGTCCCTGGAAAAAACTCTAATGCCGCATACACACGACTGTTTTTCGGGTTGTAAAAAATGATGTTTCTTTTTAATGCCATTAAAAACGACCGTGTGTGGGCTCCAGAGCATTTTTCACGATGTAAAAAATGTCCATTAAAAATTTCGAACATGCTCTAATGTTTCACGTTGTTTGTTACGTCGTAAAAATGGTCATGTGTGGGCTTTAACGACGTGAAAAAAACGCGCATGCTCAGAAGTTATGAGACGGCAGCGCTCGTTCTGGTAAAACTAGCGTTCGTAATGGAGTAAGCACATTCATCACGCTGTAACAGACTGAAAAGCGCAAATCGTCTTTTACTAACACAAAGCAGCAGTTTCCATCCGCATGGAACTTCCCCTTTATAGTGCCGTTGTACGTGTTGTACGTCACCGCGCTTTGCTAGAGCATTTTTTTTCCACGATCGTGTGTAGGCAGGGCCGTTTTAATGATCAGGTTGAAAAAAAAAATTTTTTATAGACCCTTAAAAACGTCATTTTTTACAACCCGAAAAACGGCCGTGTGTACGTGGCATCACATTACTTCTACCTAAAAAAAAAGAATTTTGTAAGTGTTAATTTCAGATTTTGCTTTATTACTTCATTATTTGTGGTATAATGAAGAAAATGTGTTGCAAGAAATCAAAGGTTTGTATTCCTTCTAAAAACGCCACCTGCCTGGCTCTCTCCAATTGAAACACTTTCTGGATCACTGACCAAGAACAAATATGCGGCCAGTATAGTCAGAATTCTCATCTACCTTGTTCTGGGTTAGTGACTCAGAAAACGCTGAAGGAGGAGGAGTAGAGTGACAGCCAGGCAACTAACATGTTCAGCAATGGCAGACTGCACATTTTGCTTGGAAAAAATGTCTTTATTGTTCAAAAATTCATAAGAATATTTCAGTGCATTATTGCATGGGACTAATCTATCAACATTTCCACCCAAGATTCATACAACTTTCATCCAAGATTCACAAACTACTCTAAATGGATCTTAAGTGAAAACTGTTTGAATATTGGGTGAAAGCGTTTATAAATTGCCATGTTTTGAGGCAATGATTTGCTTGTTAAAGCGGATGTGCCAGTAAAAAAAAAAATATTAAAAGCCAGCAGCTACAAATACTGCAGCTGCTGACTTTTAATATTAGGACACTTACCTGTCCTGGAGTCCAGCGCCGTCCGCAGCAGAGGATGAGCGATCGCTCGTCTCTCTGCTGCTTCCCCCGCCATCGTCAGTGAGGGAACCAGGAAGTGAAGCGCTCCGGCTTCACTACCCGGTTCCCTACGGCGCATGCGCGAGTCGCGCTGCGCCCGCCGATTGGCTCACACGCTGTGTGCTGGGAGCCGAGTGTTCCCAGCACACAACGGGCGACAGACGGGAAGTCTGGAAAAACCCATCTTTTGCCCGAGACGTGTGGCCGGAAGTGGGTGCAAATACCTGTCTTTAGACAGGTATCTGCACCCCCCTGAAAGGTGTCAAATGTGACACCGGAGGGGGGGGCGGGTTCCGATCAGCGTAAGTTCCACTTTAGGGTGGAGCTCCGCTTTAAACTTAAATTTAGTCTCAAAAAATGTTTGGACCGATGAAACTGAACTTCAGTCCGTTTTCATCAGTTTGGACTGATCGTGTGTACAAGGCCTAAGAAGTACCGTAATTTGGTCTTACGATACTGTGTGTATCGAAAGCATTGTGCTATTGAATGTGTGTCAGTTGTTAAGGCTTGAATGAAGGACCCCCAGATGTCAAAACATTTTTTGGGGTAACTTTCATTTTAAGAAGGTTGTCTCGGTGCAAAGTAACAGGTACACTGTAGCTCTGTCCATTGCTGCAAGATTAACTTAACTTGGGTTTCACTACCCCTATTGCTTTATTTATCTGTCAGGCCTAAAAGAAAGCCCTATGCAAGGTACAGGACGCTAGAGAGTTAGCTTACACAGATTTATGAACTAATCACGTGAAAGCTCTGATAGGCCCAGCGCTGGTATAGGGAGCCATTCACATGCTCTTCCATACCTAGAAACACCAGTATTTTCTTAGGCTGAACTGAGCTGAGTTTGGAAAGGAAGAAAAGGAAAGTATATGCTGCAGGCATTTGTCTTTGTCCAGTTATTTGCTTTCAAGTTGGCACTTGAAATATCTGTCTGAGCTCTCTCCTCCCTGCTTCATAAGCCTAAATATGCATGCTATGGTGACCTGAATGTGCATGTGTATGCCCACATCTTCCAAAATTGCCTCTAATTGAGAGCAGGCCAGTGTGTTGAAGCATACTCAACACAAGGGGTGGGCAATTACATTTTCCCAAGGGGTCACTTAAGAAACAGGGACTGTTGTGGAGGGCCAAACCAATAGGCTGACCTTTAACTTAGGCTGAATTTTTTACCAAAACATACTTTTAACCTTCACAAAAACAATACTGAAAATGTGTATGTTTTGCTGTATGTTAAAAGACCACCAATAAGTGGCCTAATAATAAGCCTAAAACATTCAATTTTAAAATATAAACCTATGGGGTAGAGTGCGGGACATGGCAACACCTCCCCAGATGTCCTCACCTGCATCATATCCTTGTTGCTCACCTCCCATGATCCACGCCAGCCATTTAAGGGGTGGCATTGCTCCTCCTATATGGCCGAAGCCACTGAGAAAGTGTGGAAGTGGGACCACCACCATCTTGGCAACTGGGAGAAGCATAGCTGCTGCCATCTATGTAACTCTCTGACACTTACTGTATTTATTGGCGTATAACACTCACTTTTTTTACCCTGAAAATAGAGAGTAAACTGTGCCTGCGTGTTATACGCAGGGGGGCGTGGATAGTTTTTTGCTTTAAACTTCCCTCTTAAAAGTTAGGGTGCGTGTTATACGCCGATAAATACGGTATTTACAGTCAATTTCTAATTGACCTCATGAAAGCTCAACAGTGACAGTGAAAGACACAGATGTGACCCGGAGGCCGTAGAGTGCCCAGGTCTGCTCTACCCCCACCTTTACACTGAAGTCCTAAGTGATGGACAAGCAGTGGAAAATGAATGAAATCCCTAGGTCTGGTCAAAGTTCACTAATGTCTGAGGATGCATTTATCATATAATACTTTCATCACTTCCTAATATTTCACTGTACAGGCAGCCCAGGGTTAAGTCTGTAGAGGGAATACATTTCTCAGTAGACTTCGCCCCCTCCAACCTTACACTGATCATGTGTCTGCCTCTGGCTTCAAGGTGCAAGAGTGCAACCCTTCCAGCTCACAGCCTGCTGCTTATATAAAGACAGAGAAGGAGGGGGGGGACAGAGACTGCTGCTACTGAGAAGGTGAGGTACATGGACTTGGGATTAAAAGACAGGTTGTAGGAAAGAGTGCTGATATTTTATATATATATATATATATATATATATATATATATAAAATATATATATATAATATATATATATATATATATTAATATATATATATATATATATATATATATATATATATATATATATATATATATATATATATATATATATATGTGTGTGTGTGTGTGTAAATGGTGGGGGTGGCCAGTTAATGAGGGTTATTTTATCCAAATGTGATATAGTATTATCATGATTAACATCATCAAGTTTTTAGATATTGATAAGCTGCCCTACCCAGCGGATTCTTTTATCTTTCTGATAATTTGATCTGTAGTTTTCTGTAGAAAATGATATTAGCAGAATGGGATGTTCCATGGTGGAGCAACAGAAGTTTGACTCCAAAGCTGGGGAAGAAACTAGGATTTCAAGTGCTAGGTTTCCCAACCAGACTTCTTATAGACAAAAGAAACTGACGAGTGGATAGTATCTACCAAGAACTTAAATCTCAGCTTTAGTCAGGTTCTCTTTAAAGTATGGTATGTTTTGATGTTCCCCAGCTGTTGTGGAGCCAAGAATCCCACTCTTTGGTTTCTAGTTTTTCCTAGAACCTCTAAAGTTCCAAAATTAATTTGGTAGATAAAGCTTGATTAAAGCATCCCATGGAAATTTAATTTTGGAATTTTAATTCTTTTTTTTTGCCGATAGATGTCACGGAAAGTTTAGTGTTTCAGTGGTGCCATCCATGGATAGAATAAAGCATACAAAGGTCTGGCATCTAGTATCCTCTTACACTAACTAGGGCTGAAACTAACGATTATTTTCATAATCGATTAGTTGGCCGATTATTGTTTTGATTATTCGACTAATCGGATAATTAAAAAAAAAAGTGGTGTACAATTTAGTTAATATGTGAATAAAAAAAAGGCAATTTATTCTTAAATATCCATATGCAGTGGTAAATATAAATACCCAACTACTGTAATTGTAATGCCTTCTATTACTTCCATTTTCTCTGGGTTCAGATGCTGATCTTACCTGCACAGAGTCTTTAAAGTGATTTTTTTTTTTTAAACAAACTTGTTATACTTGCCTGCTCTGTGTAATGGTTTTGCACATGGCAGCCCAGATCCTCCACTTCTGGGGTCCCTCACCGATGCTTCTGGCTCCTCCTGCCTTCAGAGTGCCTCAATAGCAAGCTGCAAAGTATAGTATAAAGCGCCCGCTATAGTAAGGTTTAAAAATTTTTAAAAAATAAAAACTTCTGCCTTTAGAACCACTCACTTCCTGCCCAGGACTACATGTCCCATGAGGCATTGCTCCTCACACTTGCACATTCACAAATTCTCAGGCACTTAGTGACATGTATGGATGGTGTACTGAGCTGTATGTGTGCTGCACTGTATTTCCTGATATGTAAACAAATAATGCATTCTATATGCAGGCCAACTAATCAACTGGCCGATTAATCGATTATGAAAATAGTTAACAACTATTTTCATAATCGATTAGTTGTCGATCAATCGATTAGTTGTTTCAGCCCTAACACTAACCATTCTTCTTTTTTTTTTCTCCCATAGGTCTATAAAGAATAACCATGAAAGTGATTTTTCTACTCCTGACAATTGGGCTCCTAGCAGGTAATTCATTGTATGATGTATTACATCTATTGATGTATTGAAGCTAAAGGTGGCTATACAAGGCCCAAATGGTATTTACAATGTAAATCAATAGTGTAAGGATTGGGCCATGTTTCTCTTCGCTAGGAGGCTAACATGCTTCCAAACTTCTGAAGCTGTAATCAATACACAAATAGATTTTTGAGAATGTTGGGAAATTATTGTGTGGGTGCACACTAACCCTCTCCTTCTCTATTGAAAAAAAGGTACAAGGGTTTTGCCATAGAGGTTTCCAACAAACAAAATGACAATTTGGTTACAGATTCTCAGTAAAATGGAGTTTGACCAGCTTTAAAGCCAGGCCGTGTTTTGTACAAAGTGGGCAAGTGTTAGGGACTCTGTCATGTTTTCTCTATTCAGGAGCTTTCCATTCCCTTTCTATTAGAACAGGGAGTGATAGGAAATCTTTGCAGGCAGATATACAGACAAAACCAAAAATACACTTTAGAAGTGTGGTGAAGGGTTACAACTTCTGACAATGCTTTGCCGCTGTGTGTGCCTTCCTGTGCTTTTAGTGCCTTCACTTTCATTGCTTATACTCGTATATGTGTCACAGGGACTAGGGATGAGCCGAACACCCCCTCGTTCGGTTCGCACCAGAACCTTCGAACGGACCGAACGTTCACGCGAAGATTTAGAACCCCATTGACATCTATGGGACTCGAACGTTCAAATTCAAAAGTGCTCATTTTAAAGCCTAATATGCAAGTTATTGTCATAAAACGTCTTTGAGAACCCGGGTCGTTTTTTCAGGAGCAGTGATTTTAATGACACTTAAATTGAAAAAAAAAAAAAAAAAATGAAAAATTCCTTTAAATATTGTACCTGCTGGGTGTCTATAGTATGCCTGTGAAAACTTCTTTGAGAACCCAGGTCTTGCCCCAGGGAACATGTATCAATGGAAAAAAAGTTTTAAAAACGATCGTTTTTTTCAGGACTCCTGAAAAAACAACAGTTTTTAAAACTTTTTTTCCATTGATACATGTTCCCTGGGGCAAGACCCGGGTTCTCAAAGAAGTTTTCACAGGCATACTATAGACACCCAGCAGGTACAATATTTAAAGGAATTTTTCATTATTTTTTTTTTATTATTATTTAAGCATCATTAACATCACTGCTCCTGAATCTTTAGGTGCAAACTACAGAGCACACGGCCAGTACACACCAAGTTGCATTAGGTGCAAACTACAGAGCACACGGCCAGTACACACCAAGTAGCATTAGGTGCAAACTACAGAGCACACGGCCAGTACACACCAAGTAGCTTTAGGTGCAAACTACAGAGGACACAGGCAATAAACTACGTAAGAAAACTGCAGCTAGCACAATCACCTGCCTGCCAGTAAATTAGGAAGAACTGATCTAGCTAAACTATACAGTGTATAAATATATGTACAACACCTGGGATGTATATATATCCTCTACACACTGTAACATTAACTGACTAGCCTGCCTGCCTGCCTGCTCTATCAACCTGCAAAAAATGACACTCTCTCTGTCCTCTCTTAACGACCGCAACACACTACACAAGGCCGACCTGCAGGCGGGCCTTTTATAGTGTGGGGCGTGTACTAAACCCCCTGAGCCATAATTGGCCAAAGCCACCCTGGCTTTGGCCAATTATGGCTCTCTGTTTTTTGCAAGCTGTGATTGGCCAAGAATGCGGGTCATAGTTCATGCTTGGCCAATCATCAGCCAGCAATGCCGCAGTGAATTATGGTCTGTGAAACGTAACTCGAATTTGGCGCGAACAACACGTTTTGTTTGTATTTCGACAAACGATCGAACATACGATGTTAGAGTCGAACATGAGTTTGACTCGTACACAAAGCTCATCCCTAACAGGGACAGTAAGTAAGGAAAAATCTTCCCTGTGGGGCCACAGACAGAAATGAACGCATATCAGAAATGTTAACTCTCCCTCACTCTATTAAACAGGAATATATAGGAAACATTTTGGTTGGAGTTAGGCTTCAAGAACACAAAAAGCCTTTTCTTACTCTGTAGTCTAACATTTTAAAGAAGAATTTTTATGTGTAATTTATAAACTGATGATTTTAAATCTCGTGGTTCCATAATGGTTGAAGCATCATATAGCATTTATTTCTGATTTTAAAGTGTATATAAGGCCAAAACATTTAATAAACTGTTTTATTTTTGGGATAGAGTAGGGGATAGTTAAGACCCCTGTCAGTTTGGTGAGGTTTGTAGGTCTGTGATCCTTAAGCCTAATACACACGGTAGGACTTTTTCAGCCAACAAACACGAACGTAGGTACGTAGTAGACGTACTACGTGTTTTTTCTGCTCTTTACCGCCACCCTTTGGGCAACTTCTGCTATTGTTGTCAGATCTTTAGCATTGGTTATGAGCATGCGTGTTTGTACTTTGGACTCTAGTCCGATGGACTTATGTACACATGATCGGATTAGCCGACGTAGGACATTTGTTGACGGAAAGTTTGTCTGTTCACACAGCGAACATTTGTCCGAAGGAAAAGCAAAAAAGTTTGTCCGATGGAGCGTACACACGGTCGGATTGTTTGGAAAAACAGGTCCGTCGGAGGTTTGTTGTCAAAAAGTCCAATCCGCTATCCCATAGGGATACATGTATGTCCGTATTTCATCCAAAAATGGGTGGATGAAATACGGACATACTGTCCGCACGTGTGAAAGGGGCCTAAAAGTTTTTCTTGATATCTGGTGAACCCAGACATACTGTAACCTCTCTAATAAAAAAAACATCTCCACTGTTAAACAATAGTATGTGAAGCTCATTTATGTTCTCTTCGCAGGGGCCCAGGCTCGCTCTCTTTTCAAAGATGAACCCAAAGCAAAATGGGAATCTGCCCTGGACAGCTTCTGGCAGACCCTCAACAAGATGGAAGAGGCCGCAGATGAAGCTACATCAAAGATGAAAGACTCTCAACTTGGTAAAGAACTTGAGTAAGTAGGACACACGGAAAAATGGTAACCTTGTTCTTAATGCCTTGTGGGGTAAAAAAAAATGGTGGACTGTTTTGTATTTTTCTATCGAGCTAAAAACCACAAATTATTCTTCATGTACGATCTCACAGGTTAACTCAGTTTTATAGAGCTTTCACTTTCTGGTGTATAATTATGACAAGTCGTTTCACGTTGTGCTCTTCTGAACGCAAAGTTGTCATGAGACTCAGCAGATAGTTGAGCAAAAAAATGACAGCTGTGTAATGAATGTTGTTTACGAATGACCAGAACAAGAAAAGACATGAAGACTAGCTCAAGGCTACATGGTATAGATGTGTATGATGGTAGCCTGTGGATACGTAATAAAATATCTAGATTGATGGCTCTTGACAGCTCATGTAACAGCTGTGTTCAGGTATTAGTATTTACAGGTTGTCAGCATCTATTGCTGCTCACACTTGTTACTATATAAGGCGATTTAACAAATACTGATGTGATAGCATCTTTCATTTTTTAATTTATTGGGCTTATTTATATAAACCATGTATGGATCAAAATGCATTAAACTGGAGCAGCCAATCAGAATTCATGCAACCAGTGTGAGCATGACTACTTTTAGAAATCATGGGGCCCTGTACAGCCTACCTGACAGGGCTTCCCCTCCATAAATATCAAATTATCTTATTGCTAAAATGCCACATACGTGATGCTCTGCTTCGCAGCCATGGCAGAAATTATAACCCCATTGAACAAGACCCATTCCGGTGAAAAGCACTGCTCAGCAAGTGCCCCGCAACCACATGCAGTTGTGGTGTGCTAGTGCAGGGTTAAAGCAGGCAGTTTGCCTCTTCACCACCTGTCAAATGCTCTCTGAAGAGCGACCCAAATGCTGACTGCTAAAGGAATCCTTCATTTTTTTCATATTATTTTTGTTATTATTTTAGTTTTTATTTTATTTTATTTTGTATTTTATTTTTTATTTTATTTTTTATTTTATTTTTTACTTTTTTATTTTATTTTATTATTTAAATATTTTTAACTGCCCTGTTTGGGGGCCTTTTGTTAAATATCAGGGGGTCTAAAAAGGCTCATGTCACGCATTCAAGACAGAGAAAGGGACTGAGAAAAGAGATTCCCCCAGTCCCTTTCTCTGCAGCCTCAGCTGCACTGTACAGTGAATGGTTGGGAAGTGCTCTGTGCTGAGAGGCTCCCTGTTCATTCACAAACTGAAGTATAGTAAATAAAGTTTACCATGCTTCTATGATGAATGGACACAAGAGTGAACAGTATGAATTACTGACTGTGTTCAATCAGGAAATGAAGGGACCTGTAAAAAGGGCATAGGTCTCCATCCAAAACCCATTCCATTTCCAAATAGCTGTCCATCCTAAAACCATTCCACTATGTGACTGCAGCAGTTGCTGGTGAGAGAGGAGGGAACCCAACAGCGCTGCAGGGGAGGGGTCACACGAGGGCGCCTGGACAGCATAGGGAGAAAAAGGAGGAAAAGATACTAACGTTTAGGGGAAGCCACACGAGCCGGCAATAAGGCAGTACAGCCGCCCCCCTGCTCATCAGGAGGGCCAGCTTTACTGCCTTATCAGCAGTGAGATGGATTGTGATTTTTTTCACAGCGTACTGTGCTTTGATTCTAGCATTGTGTTACTAAATAAAATGTTATAGCTTAAAATTTAAATCAATTTAGCCAAGTTAAAGTGGAGGTTCACCCAAAAACCTTTTTTTTTTAACATTAGATTGAGGCTCGTTTTGTCAAGGGGAATTGGGTGGTTTATTTACAATCGAAGCCGTACTTACCGTTTTAGACATGCATCTTCTCCGCCGCTTCCGGGTATGGGCTGCGGGACTGGGCGTTCCTACTTGATTGACAGGCTTCCGACAGGCTTCCGACGGTCGCATACATCGCGTCACGATTTTCCGAAAGTAGCCGAACGACGGTGCGCAGGCGCCGTATAGAGCCACACCGACGTTCGGCTTCTTTCGACTACTCGTGACGCAATGTATGCGACCGTCGGAAGCCTGTTAATCAAGTAGGAATGCCCGCTCCCGAAGACCCATACCCGGAAGCGGCGGAGAAGATCCCTCTCTACAACGGTAAGTACAGCTTCGATTTTAAAAAAACTACCCGATTCCCCTTGACAAAATTAGCATCAATCTAAGGTTAAAAAAAAAATTTCGGGTGAACTCCCGCTTTAAGAGACCACTATTCCAAAAAAAAAAAAAAAAAAACATTTATTATAACTGTAAAAAGTTTATACATGTATTAATACCATTTCATTTTTTTCTATAAAACAGTTGCCAATAAAAAAAGTAACCATTGTAAGCACCCCAGACAGTGTTCTAGTTTTTTCCAACCCACATTTAGGGTCATTTCACAAGGGTAGTCCAATCAGATTGTATAGCCACAGTGCAGCACAACTATTATTAAAGTGGTTGTTAACCCACTAATTGTTGTCACTACCATCCCCTCTGTTATAATAAATGCTGTGCCTCACTGTATGTGTTTTCTAAAAAATCCACCAATAAATACCTTATTTTATAGTACCCATCAGGGGCCACGTGACCGGCCGTCTCTCTCCTCTCCAGGTCTGACAGCAAAGTGGGCGGAGCCGAGAAACCCCCACTGACATCAGCTGGGAGGAGGAGAGGGTGCACTATAAAATAAGGTATTTATCGGCTGATCTTTTAGAAAACATATACAGTGGGGAACAGCATTTATTATAACAGAGGGTATTGTAACAACAACAATATCTTATGATACCAGCAGGAGTGGGGGGTGGTCACTGGTATGAGCAGACAGGCAGGGAGGGGGAGGGGAGGAGGACACAGGAGAGCAGATAGCAGGTGGCGGACGACAGAGACTGACCACAGTGTCAGGGCTCAGCAGTCATAATACACTGTGGTCAGTTTACAGGGGGCAGGGTATAGCCAGGCAGGATAGCCGGTCCCGCTTCCCACAGGGATAAGTGTGGGACTGGTGGGGTAGACGAACGACCGAATGTGCGAGCGATGTGGGGACGACCGACTGACCTGGGGGAGCACCAGCCGCCATTGATTACAAGTATAAAGAAATAAAATCCATAAATATAGTGCCTTGAAAAAGTATTCATATCCCTTGAAATTTTCCACATTTTGCCCTGATTCACACTGGGTACGATTTGGAACGATTTGAGATGCGATTTGACATGTCAAATCGCATCTCAAATCGGCGGCAATTGTCGGCAATGGCACTGTCCTAATCAGTGCGACGCCGCATCTGCGATTTCAAAAAGTAGTTCCTGTACTACTTTTTGCGATTTCGGGCCGCGATTTACATTAAATTGCGGCCGAAATCGCGGCAAAATCGCGGCCGCGAAATCGCGGTAAAATCGCGCATTTTACCGCGATTTTGAATTCGCAGCAGTGTGAACCTAGGCTTTGTCATGTTACAACCCAAAAAGGTAAATGTATTTTATTGGAATTTTATGTGATGGACCAACACAAAGTGGAACTCGATTGTGAAGTGGAATTAAAATAAATGATTTTCAATTTTTTTTACAAATAAATATCTGAAAAGTGTGGCATGTATTTGTATTTTAGCCCCTTTTACTCTGATACCCCTAACTAAAATCTAGTAGAACCAATTGCCTTCAGAAGTCACCTAATTAGTAAATAGAGTCCACCTGTATGTAATTTAATCTCAGTATAAATACAGCTGTTCCGTGAAGCCCACAGAGGTTTGTTAGAGAACCTTAGTGAACAAACAGCATTATGAAGGCCAAGGAACTCACCAGACAGGTCAGGGATAAAATTGTGGAGAAGATTAAAGCAAGGTTAGGTTATAAAAAAAATCCCAAGATTTCAGCACTCCATCCGAAAATGGAAAGAGTATGGCACAACTGCAAACTTACCGGCCGTCCACCTAAACTGACAGGCTGGGCAAGAAAAGCATTCATCAGAGAAGTAGTCAAGAGACCCATGGTAACTCTGGAGGAGCTTCAGAGATCTACAGCTCAGGTGGGAGATTCTGTCCACAGGATAATTATTAGTCGTGCTCTCCATAACTCTGGCATTTATGGAAGAGTGGCAAGAAGAAAGCCATAAGAAGTCCTGTTTGCAGTTTGCGAGAAGCCATGTGGGGGACACAGCAAATATATGGAAGAAGGTGCTCTGGTCAGATGAGACCAAAATTGAACTTTTTGGCCTAAAAGCAAAATGCTATGTATGGTGGAAAACTAACACTGCACATCACCCTGAACACACCATCCCCACCGTGAAACATGATGGTGGCAGCATCATGTTGTGGGGATGCTTCCCTTGAGCAGTGAAAGGGGAGCTGGTCAGAGTTAATGGGAAGATGGATTGAGCCAAATACAGGGCGGAGGTTCACCTTCCAGCAGGACAACGACCTGAGCTACAATGGAATAGTTTAGGCCAAAGCATATACATGTGTTAGAATGGCCCAGTCAAAGTCCAGACCGAAATATAATTTTAGGAGCTAAGTGTCAACCTGGCCTAAAAAGCCTGATAAAAACAAGCAATGCTCAAAATTTTGCACATGTTTGGCCCATTTCCGATATCCTAGAAGAAGTCCAGACCGAAATCCATTGAGAATCTTTGGCAAGACTTGAAAATTGCTGTTCACAGACGCTCTCCATCCAATCTGACAGAGCTTGGGCTATTTTCAAAAGAAGAATGGGCAAAAATGTCACTCTCTAGATGTGCAAAGGTGGTAGAGACATCCCCAAAAAGACTTGCAGCTGTAATAGCAGGGAAAGGTGGTTATTCAAAGTATTGACTCAGGGGGGCTGAATACAAAGTTTTTCACATATTTATTTGTAAAAAAATAAATAAAACCATTTATCATTTTCCTTCCACTTCACAATTATGTGTCACTTTGTGTTGGTCCATCACATAAAATCCCAATAAAATGCATTTATGTTTTTGGTTCTAACATGACAAAATGTGGAAAAGGGGTATGAATACTTCTTCAAGGCACTGTATATCCTATAGTTTCTAGATGCTATAATGTTCACATAAACCAATCAACATACACCTATTTGGATTTATTTATTTTATACAAAAAACATGTAGCAGAATACACATTGGCCTAACTTTATGAAGAAATTTGATTTTTTTTATATGTTTATAGCAGAAAGTAAAATATTTTTTTTATTCAAGATTGTCAGTCTTTTTTTGTTTATAGAGCAAAAAAATTTAAAACGCAGATCAATTACCGCCAAAAGAAAGCACTATTATTGGGAAAAAATTACCGGTACCTAAATTTTATTTGGGTACACCGTTGCACGACAGCGCAGTTGTCAGCTATAGTGCTGTGTCGCAAGGTCAAGTTAATAAAGGTGTGGGTTTCAGACCTGCAATCTTCGTTTGCAACACTATGTTGGCCATGCTGCCAGGTTTGATTGCCTCACCTCCATATAACTTTAGGAGTCAACCTGGCCTAAAAAGTCTAATAAAAACAAGCAATGCTCAAAAATTTGCACATGTTTGGCCCATTTCCGATATCCTACAAGTGGATAATAAATGTTTCTTATGGTTAAAGACTTTTTTTTTTTCACACTGAGAATAGTTTAGTCCTTTCCTTTGCTATGAAGCAGAGATAAGTATAAGCCTTCATTTCCATGGACGTTTTTGGACGTTTTTACATCCACTTTTCTGAGCGTTTTTTGCAGCTTAAAAACAGCTCTCCATGTTAGTCTATGGCCTCATGCCCACCATGACGTTTTTGAGCTGTAGATGCCTGAGCCGTTTTTAAGCTGCAAAAAAAAAAACAGGACCAGTGCGTTCTGAAGCTCCAGCCTAGAGCTGTAAAAACGCCAGACATTAAAAAACGCTCAAAAACGCGCACAAACGCTCAAAAACGCTACCGCAGCGTTTTTGAGCTCCAGCTCAAAAAAAATATTTTTTTTTTTAACATGGACAGGCGTTTTTAAGCTGTAAAAAAGGCTAAAAAAAAGTGGCTGTAAAAACGTCCATGGAAATGAAGCCTAAAAGAAAAGATGACTGCTGGCTGCCAATGCCAGGTTTTACTTCTCATAGCTCTTTGATTTTTTTAAATGAGCATTAGATTAAGATGAAGGCAGATTGTGGGTCATCTTGAACAGATGTACTCCCACCCTAGGTAACCCCAAATGCTTGCTTCTAAAACAGCATATGTTTCATGCTTACTGAGCATCTAGTTCTCATATGTGTGAAGCTTTCAATCAATCATTTCTGTGTTAAGTATTATGTATTACAAGATCTGTAATCACTTTGCTTTTAAAGACAAATGCTCTAATCACAGCAACTTGTATGCATTTGAAATTGAAATGCATGTCTGCCTGTTGCCCTGCAGCAACCTCACTGTTTCTATTTGTCGGCTTTTCACCTACATTCATAGAGGAATGTGGAATAAGCATGGCCTGACTTGTGAAATCATGTGCTTGTTTTTGTGAGCATTCCTTGTACTTTGAGCCTAGGTTCACACTGCTGCGAATTCAAAATCGCGGTAAAATGCGCGATTTTACCGCGATTTTGCGGCCGCGATTTTGCCGCGATTTCGGCCGCAATTTAATGTAAATCGCGGCCCGAAATCGCAAAAAGTAGTACAGGAACTACTTTTTGAAATCGCAGATGCGGCGTCGCACTGATTAGGACAGTGCCATTGCCGGCAATTGACGCCGATTTGAGATGCGATTTGACATGTCAAATCGCATCTCAAATCGTTCCAAATCGTACCCAGTGTGAACCAGGGCTGAGCGCTGTCAGATTACATACAGCGAGAATCTCCTGTTTACTCGGCGGCCTCTTTAATACAAAGTCCCACCCAGCTTCTATGATAGACAGAACACTGGTCCAATGCCGGCCCAGGAGACAGGACTTCCTATTACAGAGGCCCTTGAGTAAACTGCAGATTCTTGCTGAATGTAATCTGACGGCGCTCGTCTCAGCCCCTCCCCGTTCTCTCCAAGGCAGCCCAAATTGCAGTATTGGCGTATAACACAGCAACCGATTTGCAGGGTGAATAAGTGAGTGTTATACGCTAATAAATACAGTAAATTGTTACCATCTCTGCTGGGTACTGTAAATGTCTGTCCAAGGTATCATGAATGTAGGAAGGAAGGGTAAATCTCCCCAATAGGGACACAAACAGCAATAAAAACCTGCTAGAGGTTCCATCTCTTCTCTACTATACTTCGAAAATTGTCTCTTTTGGAAATATTTCTCATATTGTCCTGTCTTGATTAGACCAGGGACCAGGAATTGAGGAGAACATCTCCCTCAGGTAACAATAAAACCCGGAAAGATGTTTTATCTTCCACTATTATATCCACATCTAAAAAAAAAAGCCTAAAGCTGAGCTGAGATTTTAAAACCCAAACTTGTTTTTAACATTTTGGAAGGAGTGGGGAAAATGTTAAAACCATTTTATTAAATTTCAATTGCTGTTTGTGTCTGCGTAAGAGAGATTCAGTCTCTTTGTTCTGGTTCCACTGGGACAGCAAGTAACAGAATATTTTAACTGTTTCTCCAAAACAAGAACATAGGGTTGATTTTTTAATGGTAAAACCTGTTCTGATGAAAACTATCCAGAAGGGGGTTTTTACTCACTTTGGAGAGATTTCCTCTAACTTCCTGGTATGTCTTTGGTACAGGAAGAGAAATGAAGTGAGATCCCCTCAAATAACATTCCGCATGCTATTCAAAACTGAACTAAAGATATAATTTGGGCTTTAGGTATACGTTAAGGATAATTATGTTTCCTTTATTAAGTACATTTTATGGCATATTTGCTAAGGCCTACATCTCTTTACTTGTAGTGGACTTATCAAAGAAACCATGGAAGAGCTTAGCAATTATGCTGAAGATCTAAAGAGCAAGGTTGGCCCCATGGCTCAAGATGCTAACCAACGTTTCACTGATGAGATATCTGCTCTGGCTGACAAGCTCAAGAATGACATGGAGGACACCAAGACAAGAGCCATTCAGTACTCTGGAGACCTGAAATCCATGTTTGATCAGAACATCGAAGATGTCCAAGGAAAGGTCAGTATGTACATGAAAAAGCTGAAGAAGCGCCTTGCAAAAGACAGTGAAGACCTCAAGAGTAAACTCAACCAGTATGGAGATGACCTGAACAAGAACACCCAGGAGAAAGTAGAATACCTCCGTAAAAACGTTGAGCCCATTGTCAGCAACCTAAAGAAGAAAGGACAACAGCGCCTTCAGTCTCTGAAAGATGCCATGGATGAGCAAGGAAAGCAGCTAAGAGATCGATTTGCCTCCGTGGCCAAGGATGTCCAAGGCAAAGTTAAAAAGATGGCCTCAGATGTGAAGAGCAGCGTGGACAAGCTGTCAGACCAGATGCGCAAATGGTTCAACCCCTCTGTAGAAAATCTCCGGAACCAGCTTCAGGGCCTGGCCAAAAGCTTGCCACCCAAGAAAGCGTAAAACCTTGACCCTTATCTCTGCCTTTACTGCCATGCTCCTAACATTTAATTTGTAATACATATGCCATTTGCTGCTAATCTTAGACCAAAAGCTTGCCACAGGTTGTAGATTTAAAGTCAGTTACACATAACCCCACTTTTTTACTGCCTCTGGACAAGCCAAAAAGTTAGGAAAATTTAGTGAAGTCCAGCCAATTCCAGGCGTAATCATTATATATATTTGTGGTAGTGCATCTGAAGCCCTGAAATTCTTAATAGCTACAGTCCTAGAAAAGACAGGGATTCCGAGCCAAACACTGGTTAACAATACCTCTTAACCAACGCAAGGCCAAACATAACAATACTATCTGCCAACGTAATGGTGCCTGCTGAAACATCTGCAGTTCGACCAGGGTGCTCCAGGAAAAAGACAAGCACTCAGACTTTCTAAAAACATCTGGTAACTCCGAAATCATCTCGAGGACCTTGTTCAGTGTGCTTGGGGCTATCTGACCCGTATGCTGTATGTCTTTAGACAAATATATAAGAATCTGACTTTAGCATATCCAGAAAGTATTTTTATTTCTTTTTTTTTTTTCTTTGGAGATGAATGCTAGTTTTCGGATAAAAAATAAAGGGAGATTGCACCTTCAAATAACTTGAATGTACATGCCATGCCCTCTTGCATATTTTTACTAAATAAATATCCTTTCGTTTTTTCTTGCAATTTTGCCATATACAACAATAAAAGCACAGAAAGAACCATGAGATAAAAAGCAATGCCTAATAAAAGCTACCAAACACATTGTATAAGCCTTATCTGATGTATGATCCCTTAAAATGTTTGGTACTGCAACAAGCCAAAATCAAAAGGTCTTGTAGGACCTCAATTTTCTACTAAATAGTATTTTATGTAAAATTGTATGTCTTTAATACTCATTTCTATATAAATAGTTGTATGTGTTTTTGTAATACTTGTGTGCAATCACAATGTTTGTGTACAGAAAACCAATCATACACAGTTTATTTTGTCAGTTGTACAATGCATTTTATGTCAACCATTTACAAATAAAGGGAACAGCTGAATTATTGATTATTGTGTAATATGGATATATTGCCTTTAAAGCGGTTGTATACCCGCATATACACTTTTTATTTTTTTACACCTGCAGGGCAAAAGACATAATGAGCTACTATGCACTGCATAGTAGCTCATTATGAAATACTTACCTGGGAACGAGGAGAAGAGAACTTACCTGGTCCACGCCGAGCGAGATGTCATCTTGGCTCGACATGTCTTCCGGGTATCGCCGCTCCAGCGCTGTGATTGGCTGGAGCGGCGATGTCGTCAGCGGCGCATTGCAAGGGGAATATCTCCTAAACCGTACAGATTTAGGAGATATTCTCTATACCTACAGGTAAGCCTTATTATAGGCTTACCTGTAGGTAAAAGTTTAAAAAAAGGGTATACAACCGCTTTAAGGCCTTGTACACACGGTCGGTCAAAACCAATGAAAACGGACGGATGGTCAGTTTCATCGGTCCAAACCGATTGTGTGTCGGCGCCATCGGTCAGTTATCCTTCAGTCAAAAAAAAAGAGAACTTGCTTTAAAATTTAACCGATGGGTCAAAACCGATGGTTAGTATGCAAAAGCATCGGTTAAAAATCCACTCATGCTCAGAATCAAGTCGACGCATGCTTGGAAGCATTGAACTTCATTTTTTTCAGCACGTCGTTGTGTTTTACGTCACAGCGTTCTGACCCGATCGGTAAGTTAACCTATGGTGTGTAGGCACATCAGACCATCAGTCAGCTTCATCGGTTAACCGATGAGAACGGTCCTTCGGACCGTTCTCTTCTGATGAACTGATCGTGTGTACAGGGCTTAAGAAGTGGTCAGATAAAAACAGGGGACCAACTGCAAAAGACAGCAACCCATAGCAACCAGTCACAATCTCAACTTAATAAAGCCAGACTGGATAGATTATAAATACCTATTAGGAGTATTGCATTTTGTACTCACCAGATCCTCACGTGATGATGGCACACATGTGGTACTTCATATTCTTTCCTCGTCTATAAAGAAGAACATTTGTCCAAAGTCATGGGATGAAAGCCAAACACACGGGACATCCCCATATGTGTGTTGAAGTTCAGAAATAGCCCAGTAACTGCAAATAATTTTTCAAAATTTATAGTATTACTTGAAACTATTGGACCATCCATTCCAGCGGTCCCCAAACTGAAACCCACGGGCTGGATGTGACCCTTAATTTGCCTTTAGTCGGCCTTTGGGGCACTATTCCTCTCACTGACATTATAAAGCAGTATTCCTCCCACTAATGCCAACAATAAGGCATTATTCCTTCCACCGACACCAAAAATGTAACATACTGTACTTCTTCCCAGTAACACCATTGATGGGGCACAGTTCCTCGTATTGACACCATGAATAGGCATTATTACTCCCGCTGACATCAACAAGGAAATTTTCTCTTACAATGATGAAGTAATATTCCTCTGTCCACTGACCACAGACATTGGGCCAGATTCTCAAAGAGATACAACGGTGTATCTCCTGATACGCCGTCGTATCTCTGAGTTCTGCTGGTCGTATCTATGCGAATGATTCAGAGAATCAGTTACGCATAGATATTCCTAAGATCCGACAGGTGTAACTGTGTTACACCGTCGGATCTTAGGCTGCAATTCCAGGCCGGCCGCTAGGTGGCGTTTCGTTTTTTTTACGCAACGATTATGCAAATGAGGAGTTACGCCGATTCACAAACGAATGACCGCCCGGCGCTTTTTTTTTTACGTCGTTTGCGTTCGGCTTTTTCCGGCGTATAGTTACCCCTGGGTCTATGAGGCGCAGCCAATGTTAAGTATGGCCGTTGTTCCCGCAACAAAATTTGAATTTTTTACGTCGTTTGTGTAAGTCGTTCGCGAATACGGATGGACGTAATTTACGCAAACGTCGAAACCAATGACGTCCTTGCGACGTCATTTGGAGCAATGCACGCTGGGAAAATTTCCGGACGGCGCATGCGCTGTTCGATCGGCGCGGGGACACACCTGATTTGAATAGTACACTCCGCCTAGCCGCGGAATTTGAATTCCGCCGGGGGATTTGCGATACGCCGCCGCAAGTTTTGAGGTAAGTGCTTTGTGAATTAACCACTTGCCTCAAAAACTTGCGGCGGCGGATCTTAAATCAGATGGGTTACGCGGATCTAAAGATCCGCGTAACCTATGTGAATCTGGCCCATTAGGTCTATTTTATTACACTCAGGGACCACAGTCCCCCCCCCCCATTCCAAAGTCTGAAAAACAGGTAACTGGCCCTTTGTTTAAAAAAAAAGTGTGGGGCCCCCTGATATATGGCTTCATATTGCATCTCTATAAATGAAAATATATATTTTTTTAATTCCAGATTGAGTAGTGAAGGATTTAATCCTTTGTGGGGTTTTTATTTGAGGTCTAAGATTTTTCCTCACTCCTCCTCCCGCAGACACAACAGTGAGAGTAAAGCCTCGTACACACGGCCGGGTTTCTCGTCGGGAAAACTGCCAGAAGAGCTTTTGGCCGGGAAAACCGTCTGTGTGTATGCTTCCTCGCAGTTTTCTCGAGAACCTGCTCTCTATTTTCCCACCGGGATTCCCGGTGGTTTTAAACCCGGCAGTTTTCCTATGGGGAAACACTGCAAAGGAGTATACACCGGGCCGGGATTCCCGGCCAAAGCCCTCCCGCAGCTTTCCACATGGGAATCCCGGCCGTGTGTACATGGGGAAACTTACCGAGCAGGTTCTCAGTTTTCCCGTCGGGATTTCCAGCGGACTTTATACCGCCGTGAATCTCTGGCGTGTGTACAGAGCTTAAATCTGTAAAGTTAAGGGAACCCCTCTGTAAATGTTTTCAATCACTTCCATGTCCATGTAATTATGATCACCAGGACAAATCAAGAGAAAGAGACAGAATTTCCCTATGGCCCCTTTCACATTGGCGGACCGTTCGTCTGTTTATTACAAGTCCGTTTACGGACTTGTAATGCATCCCTATGGGATCGCGTCCGTTAGCGGATGGAGCATCCGCTAACGTCCACAACCATCCGCGTCCGTCAGGATCCGGTTTTTCGGATGGGAGAAAAATAGGGTTTTCTTCCGTCCGAAAAAATGGATCCTGACGGACGCGGATGGTTGCGGACGTTAGCGGATGCGGAACGGATTGGATGAAGACGGACAGACAGTCCGTCTTAATCCGATTCCCCATAGGGGAGAGCAGAGCAAAGACAGGGCGGTCTCTGCACAGTGTGCGGGGACCGCCCTGTCCGCCGACAGCTCAGCGGGGATTACGGATGATCCCCGCTGAGCCGACGGACACACACGGAGCGGACACAAAAACGGTCCGCTCCGTGTGAAAGAGGCCTATCAGGAACACAGACAGTGATAAAAAACATGGCAAGAGGTTATAATTCTTCTTCATGCTACAAAAGATGTTTTGGATTGAGATGCACTTCACATTCTTTCTTTTTGTAAAATAAACCCTAGTTTGCCTCTATAAAATGTATGCTTCTTGTTTACTACATTTTTGAAGCAGCTCTGGTCCAATATAAACACTTCATGTATTAAATGTAAGACTGGAAAAATGCTGGTCTCCCAGACCTTGGTACAGGTAAGATAACAAGAACAATATAAAACAAGATGATCTTTTTTCAGTTATAAGAGAAGTATGGGAATTAAAAAATATATATATATTTATATTTAACTAGCTGCCTCTAAGATGAGAACAATCAAGCAATCAAAGACCGCTGATTGTTCAATTCTTGGTCTTCAATAAGCAGTCACCAGCTCTCTGTTCTGCCCCTCCAGTGCTCACTGGAGCACCGGGCTGTGCAGGGGGTGGGAAGGCAGGCTCATTGAGAGGCTGCTGGTCCAGACATCTAGGTGGATCCTGACATTAAAGTCGAGATCGCTCCAGAGCCTGGACTGGTAGAGTGAAGTCAGCCAACAGCGGTCTTTTAGCCCTCTGTTGGGTCAGAGGAGTGCAGACCGAAATGCACTCCTGTGACCCAAAGGAGAAGTAGGACCAAAAGAGCTTTGGCCCTACTTCTCCTTGATGCATGATTCTATTAAAAAATATTGCTAGGCTTTGAGAAAAACTAATGCCGCGTACACACGACCGTTTTTCGGGTTGTAAAAAATTACTTTTTTTTTTAATGTCATTAAAAATGATCGTGTGTGGGCTCCAGAGCATTTTTCACGATGTAAAAAATGGCCATTAAAATTTTTCGAACATGCTCTAACTTTTCACGTCGCTTTTAACCACTTAAGGACCGCCTCCTGCACATATACGTCGGCAGAATGGCACCGCTGGACACAAGCACGTACCTGTACGTCCTCTTTAAGTGCCCAGCCGTGGGTCGCAGGCGCGTGACTGCCACCCGGTCCGAAGCACCGGGTTTCAAGTGGTTAACATCGTTTTTTACGTCGTAAGAAATGGTCGTGTGTGGGCTTTAACGACGTGAAAAAAACGTGCATGCTCAGAAGTTATGAGACGAAATCGCTCGTTCTGGTAATGGAGTAAGCACAATCATCACGCTGTAACACACTGAAAAGCGTAATTCGGTCTTTTACTAACACAAAATCAGCAAAAGCCGCCCAAAGGGTGGCGCCATCCGAATGGAACTTCCCCTTTATAGTGCCGTCATACGTGTTGTACGTCAACACGCTTTGCTAGAGCATTTTTTTTTTCACGATCGTGTGTAGGCAAGGCCGTTTTAATGATCGGGTTAAAGAAAACGTATTTTTTGTAGACCATTAAAAACGTCATTTTTTACAACCTGAAAAATGGTCGTATGTACGCGGCATTAGGCATCCTGGAAAACCCTAGGCAAGGAAATTCTGCAGCAAATATTGAGCATAGCCAGATCTCATGTAACAGTGAGAATGACTTAGAGGGAAATGGTTAAATAGAACTTTAGCATACTTGCTGTATACATTGCATACATATGGAGTAGCCCTTGTTTCCACAAAATAGGCCTAATAAAAGTGACATAAGCAAGAATCTCATACACAAATAAACCTCAGAACAAAGGATCATTGGGGGTTATCCTCAAAAGAGATACTCCGACTTAACTGCTGTTCAGTCTGTGTGTAACTTTGGAAACGATCCTCAAAAGGCTTTTTCCAAAGTTAGACAGAAGATCCGGCATGTGTAATTGAATTACACTGCCGAATCTTAGGATGCAGTACCGCATCCGCCGCTGGGGGCATTTCGAGTCGAAATGCCGTTGCTAGTATGCAAATTAGCACTTAAGGCGATCCACAAAGCTTTCTAGCTTCCTTTTTGCGCCGTAAGTGTTATTTTGCAAGTGTAAAATTAGGGCTCGTTTTACAAAGTGTAAAGTTAGTAACACCTTGTAAAGGCCCATTCCAGCGACGGCATTTGGTATGCTTTCCCGAGGGAGAACTCCACGGCAATTTGTAAAAAACAAAACCGGCATGGGTTCCCCCCCAGGAGCATACCAGGCCCTTAGGTCTGGTATGGGTTGTAAGGGGACCCCCCCTACGCCGAAAAATCGACGTAGGGGGTCCCCTACAATCCATACCAGACCCGTATCCAAAGCACGCTACCCGGCCGGCCAGGAATGGGAGTGGGGACGAGCGAGCGCCCCCCCCCTCCTGAGCCGTGCCAGGCCGCATGCCCTCAACATGGGGGGGTTGGGTGCTCTGGGGCAGGGGGGCGCACTGCGGGCCCCCCCACCCCAGAGCACCCTGTCCCCATGTTGATGAGGACAGGACCTCTTCCCGACAACCCTTGCCATTGGTTGTCGGGGTCTGCGGGCGGAGGCTTATCGGAATCTGGGAGTCCCCTTTAATAAGGGGGCCCCCAGATACCGGCCCCCCACCCTAAGTGAATGGATATGGGGTACATCGTACCCCTATCCATTCACCTGGAGGCAAAAAGTAAAATGTAGTAAACACACAACACAAGGCTTTTTAAAATATTTTATTATTCTGCTCCGGACGCCCCCCCTGTCTTCGTTATTAGCTCTTTTACCAGGGGGGGCTTCTTCTTCCACTCTCCGGGGGTCTTCTCCGCTCTCCGGGGGTCTTCTCCGCTCTCCGGGGGGGCTTCTCCGCTCTCCGGGGGTCTTCTCCGCTCTCCGGGGGGGGCTTCTCCGGACTCCGGGGGGCTTCTTCCATCTTCTCCCCTCTTCCGCTCTTGACTCGGCGAACCCCGGTTCTTCTGCAGCTCTCCGGTGCCTTCTTCTTCAGCGCTGGCTGCCTGCTATGTTTGTGTGTTAGCTCGATTTCAAACAGGCAGCCAGCGCGGTCTTCTGTGGCGTCAGGGTCTTCTCTTCTGTTCTTCCGATGTTGCCTCGTCGCCTGTTGTCGCTGTAATGATGGAAGCGCGCCTTGCATCCCATTTATATAGGCATCACCGTCCCATCATGCTCCGGTAGGTACCCACGTGGTGGGTGCCTACCCACGTGCACCCACCACGTGGGTACCTACCGGAGCATGATGGGACGGTGATGCCTATATAAATGGGATGCAAGGCGCGCTTCCATCATTACAGCGACAACAGGCGACGAGGCAACATCGGAAGAACAGAAGACCAGAAGACCCTGACGCCACAGAAGACCGCGCTGGCTGCCTGTTTGAAATCGAGCTAACACACAAACATAGCAGGCAGCCAGCGCTGAAGAAGAAGGCACCGGAGAGCTGCAGAAGAACCGGGGTTCGCCGAGTCAAGAGCGGAAGAGGGGAGAAGATGGAAGAAGCCCCCCGGAGTCCGGAGAAGCCCCCCCGGAGAGCGGAGAAGACCCCCGGAGAGCGGAGAAGACCCCCGGAGAGCGGAGAAGACCCCCGGAGAGTGGAAGAAGAAGCCCCCCCTGGTAAAAGAGCTAATAACGAAGACAGGGGGGGCGTCCGGAGCAGAATAATAAAATATTTTAAAAAGCCTTGTGTTGTGTGTTTACTACATTTTACTTTTTGCCTCCAGGTGAATGGATAGGGGTACGATGTACCCCATATCCATTCACTTAGGGTGGGGGGCCGGTATCTGGGGGCCCCCTTATTAAAGGGGACTCCCAGATTCCGATAAGCCTCCGCCCGCAGACCCCGACAACCAATGGCAAGGGTTGTCGGGAAGAGGTCCTGTCCTCATCAACATGGGGACAGGGTGCTCTGGGGTGGGGGGGCCCGTAGTGCGCCCCCCTGCCCCAGAGCACCCAACCCCCCCATGTTGAGGGCACGCGGCCTGGCACGGCTCAGGAGGGGGGGGGCGCTCGCTCGTCCCCACTCCCTTCCTGGCCGGCCGGGTAGCGTGCTTTGGATACGGGTCTGGTATGGATTGTAGGGGGACCCCCTACGTCAATTTTTCGGCGTGGGGGGTCTCCTTACAACCCATGCCAGACCTAAGGGCCTGGTATGCTCCTGGGGGGGGAACCCATGCCGTTTTTTTCTTTGAAAATTGGCATGGAGTTCTCCCTCAGGAATGCATGCCGCTGTCATTTTTTTTTTCCCCGACGCAACTTTAAGCCGTCGCGATCCTCAAAACTCGGCGTAACGTAACTTCGCGCATGCGCAGTACGGCCGGCGCGGGAGCGCGCCTCATTTAAATGGGACTCGCCCCATTTGAATAGGAACGCCTTGCGCCGGCGGAATTTTAGTTATACAGCCTGAAATTTCTAGATAAGTGCTTTGTGGATCAGGCACTTAGGTAGAAACTTTAAGGCAGTGTAACTTAAATTGGATTTTTTAAGTTACGTCAGGTTTTTGTGGATCTGGCCCATTGTTTAAACAAATTAGAATCCTATGATACAAATGCTTTTCTCAGCACATAATTTAGGGAGAGATAGCACACCGCCTAGGCCTACATTAAAGGGGTTTTAAAGGTTCGTGCTTTTTTTCCTCCTTAAAGCGGTGGTTCCCCCTAAAACAAATTTTTAACAATACATTCGTAAGACCCGTTACACTGCGGGTAGGCTGGCTTTTGTTTTGTTTTTTTAGTACATACCTCAAAATCGGCGTTTCGTCCCTTGGCGGTGGGCGTTCCTAGTTGATTGACGTTCCTCCGACGGGCGCATACTGCGCGTCACGACTTTCCGACAGAAGCCGAACGTCATTGCGCAGGCGCCGTATAGAGTCGGCTCTATACGGCGCCTGCGCAGCGACGTTCGGCTTCTTTCGGAAAGTTGTGACGTCACGTATGTGCCTGTCGGAGGAACGTCAATCAACTAGGAACGCCCACCGCCAAGGGACGAAACGCCGAGATCGAGGTATGTACTAAAAAAACAAAACAAAAGCCAGCCTACCCGCAGTGTAACGGGTCTTACGAATGTATTGTTAGAAATTTGTTTTAGGGGGAACCACCCCTTTAAAGCATCCTATGCATTAAGGTGAAAAAACACCTTGCTGTCACGGGCCCCCCAGCTCCCCCGTTTTACTTTTCTGAGCCCGTTCACCTACTCAGTGCGTCCCCCGGCATTCTCTTCTCCAGGGAGTCTCTGTGTTCATTGGATAGATTTATAGCAGCGCAGCCATTGGCTCCCGCTGCTGTCAATCACTATGTAACATACAATATAGCGTATAGAGTATGGTCAGGGTGTCAGAGTCAGGAGCAAGTATTCTCTTATGTTAGTGCTCTGGTTAGTGGTGAATGCCCCTTAGGGCTGGGTTCACACTGCAGTGCAGAGCGGCTCACAGCAGATCCCTGTTCTTGGTTTCCGGTCTGGTTTCGATCCATATTTTTGGTTGAATTCAGACCTGAAACAGACCAGAAGACGCACAGGCTGTCTTGTCAATATTCCTATCGCACATGTTCCTGGCAAGTATGGCTCTTAAAATGGTGGGTTCTGCAGCGATTACCAGTTGGGTCCTGATGAAGTCACGCGATTGTGACGCTACACATCGGAACTGACAGGCATCGGAAGTGACGTCGGTGTGCGAGCTCGCCGCTCGTGGTGAATAGCTTGTATCTTTGTTTTTAATGTGATTACCACAGTTGCTTTTAAATAAAATACTCTATCTCTTTTGTTAAAAAAAAAATTAAAAATACTCTAGTTTGTACATATTACACTATTTTGGACTCCCTTTTCTTTCTCCGCATCGTATATGAACCAACCTGGGAGGACTTTCATTGTTGCTCATCTGCACAAAGGAAGCCTATACATATTATTATAATGAGAACCATCTATCAGGATACAACGTTCCCTAGATGATCTCTAGGTTACACCATTTATAAGAAGCCCCTAGCGTGATTCACTGCAGGACCTCGGATTTCCATGGTCTCTATTTATAAGCTGTAAGGTAAAGGGCCATTCTACACTGAGGTGTTATTGCAATGAAGAGATAAGTTACTGTTTACATTGTTTCACTTGCACAGAGTGTTATGCCGCGTACACAAAATCGGACATTCCGACATCAAAACCGTGGATTTTTTTCCGACAGACTGTTCGCTCAAACTAGTCTTGCATACACACAGTCACACAAATGTTGGAAATTCCGAACGTCAAGAACGCGGTGACGTATAACACTACGACGAGCTGAGGAAAATTAAGTTCAATGATTCAGAGCATGCGTCGGATTTCGTGCATGCGTAGGATTTTTGTGCGTCGGAATTGGCTACAGACAATCGGAATTTCCGACAAGAACTTTTGTTGTCGGAAAAATTGAGAACCAGCTCTCAAACATTTGCTGTCGGAAATTCCGACTGCAAATGTCCGATGGAGCATACACATGGTCGGTCGGATTTTCCAACAACAAGCTCACATTCGAACATTTGTTGTCGGAAATTCCGACCATGTGTACGCGGCATTAGAGGGACTCTAGCACCTTATTGTTCAAGATTCATCAGCATTCATTTATTTGGATTAAGGACATTTACTCACCTGGACTTTATTCCTTTACACTGTCTCTTTTGGTACCAACATTTTATTTATCTTTGTTTCATAATTTTGGATCTTATCCATGTTTACATTATATCATTTTAAGCACTCAGCACTTTATATTGCTTACACATTACCTTGTTTGTTATCGCCTAGAGTGCAGCACCATTCATTTATTTTACCAAATTTTTTTGGGCTACGGATCATTGCCGTGTTTGCTGCAACTAGTGTTATACTTCCTTTCTTTGGTAGCACGGGAATACCTTTTTTTATACTTTTAAGTAGGGTTGTCCCGATATCACTTTTTTAAGACAGAGTACAAGTACCAATACTTTTTTTCAAGTACTCGCCAATACCTATTACAATACTTTTTTAATGTCATGTGAGTTTGATTGATGGGCACTGATTGGTGGCACTGACTGATGGGCACTGATAATTGGTACTGACAGGTGGCTAGCACTGATAGATGGCACCGATAGGCAGCACTTATGGGCAGTGATAGATGGCACTTAGGGGTGGCACTTATAGACTCTTATAGGCAACACTTATGGGCACTGATAGATGGCACCGATAGGCGGCACTTATGGGCACTGATAGGTGGCACTGATGGATGGTACTGATAGGGGGAACTTATGGGCACTGATAGATGGCAATGATAGGTGGCACTGACAGATGGCTGGCACTGATAGGCGGCACTTATGGGCACTGATATATAGCACTGACAGGTGTCTGGTACTGATGTTTGGCACTTATGGGCACTGATAGAAGGCACTGACAGGTGGCTCGCACTGATAGGCGGCACTTATGGGCACTGACTGATGGCTGTCACTTTTGGGCAGGCACTGAAATGCAGCAATAAATGACATGAGGAAAGGATTTCTTTTGAAATGCTATGCTGAGAGCAGCAGCAGACATCTTGTTACACCCAGCCCAAACTGTATGGCGGACATGTAACAAGATGTCCGCTGCTGGCTTACTACGGCTGCGTGCAGGGTGTACCAGGATGGGTGTCGGGATGTCCAAGCTGACGACGACAGAATGTGACGGCTCTGGTCACCGATCCTGATGCGGCTGCATCCTGCCAGCTTACCTAGCTAGTTTCACTGCAGGTATGAAGACTCGCTCTCAGCTCCGCTGACTCCGCCCACCCTCTCCACCCACTGACTCCGCCCGACGACCAGGTATCGGATAAGGTGTCAGGAGCATGTATGTGAGTACTCGGTATGGGGACAACCCTATTTTTAAGTGTACATATTCGCCAGCACACCATGGATCAACAACTTCTGTCCAATGGTTTCTTTTAATGCAAGAGATCACATCACAGAGATAAGTGCAAAGTTTCTATGCATTAAGATAAAAAAAAAACTTCTGTATGCCTCAGCCTCCCTAATACTTACCTGAGCCCATCTTGATACAGCGATTGCACGAGAGACTCAGCTGTCCGGGACTCTCTCTCCTCATTTGTTAAGAAAGCAGCAAGTTGCCATTGGCTCCTGCTGCTGTCAATTAAAGTCAGTGAGCCAATGATGAGAGAGAGGGGAGGCTAAACTGCGGCTCCATGTCTAAATGGACACACAGAGCAGCGGCTTGGCTTGGGTGCCCCCATAGCAAGCTGCTTGCTGTGGAGGCACTCAACAGGAGGGAGTTGCCAGGAGCACCGAAGAGGGACCCAAGAAAAGAAGGATCTGGGCTGCTCTATGCAAATCCACTGCAACAGAGCAGGTAAGTATAACATGTTTGTTATTTTTTAAGAAAAAAAACCTGAGATTTAGTATCACTTTAAGGTATTGATGTTGTTGTAGGTGATCTGGTTCATGGACAGGTGGCTTCTACATCCCAGAAAACCTCAGTGGTCTCCCTGGCTTGGAGGCAAAATGAAAATCGAAGCCCACACCGCTGCTGAAAGGTCCAGATAAAACTGTATTTCAAGGAAAGTCAGGGGGGAAATTGAAAGAGTAGCCAACGCTACCCAAAAATACCCCCTTCAGCAGGGCTGGAGAAAATAAAAGGACATGTCCATGTGAATACAATATTATACAATGTCTATGACCCCGGAGATGTCCTTTTGTTTTTTTATAGCCTTGATGCAGGGAGCAGTTTTGAACCCCCGAAATGCATTGGCTATTTTTTTCATTGTTCTCTTGATCTTTGCTGAATCAAAGTCTTATCTGGAGCTTTTAGCAATGGTGTGGTGCTTCAGTTTACTTTCTTGCAATAAAAACTTGGCAGAAGGTTTAGCCTTTTCCTACAATATCCAAAGCCATAAGAAAAGCTTTGCCTTTATATACATATTAAAAATGTAATGTAGTGTCAGGGTGTCTTTATGCATAATTTTGCAGGAACAGTGTTGCTGTGGATCCTAGCTTCAAGCTGTAACCTATTGGAGTTAATGAATACTTCAGAGGTTATCACTGCAGCAGATGAATTGTGTAGCATGGTTGGAGATGAAGTATCAATCCTCCACAAAGGGGCAGCATAATGCAGCTATGCCATCATGAGCTGTAAATACGACACTGATACTGCTTCTGGACGTTTTAAGAAAAGAGAATTGAAGAAAAGAGAAATTAAGCCATACTATTACAGCAGACTTATGTGGTTTTTACAAATAGGGTATGAAAGAAACATTTCTTTATACCATATCTATTAACAAGTTTCTCAAGGGTAGGGTAGGGTAGGTTCATACCAGCCTCTGCATTACAATGCTGGCGTGCAGTGTGGCCCAGCTGAGACCAGCGTATTGATGATGCGCTGATTTTGAAGCACCACACTTTTTTTTATTTTTACTTTCTATTTTTTTAACAAACTTTATTGTGCAGTTTAATGCGGTGGATTTTTTGCATTGTGCTGCTCTGGAAAAAAAGCACTGTGACTGCATGCAGTGTCGAATGTAGACCTTGGGGGTCTGGGGTGATTCAAGCTCTGGGGCCCTCAACATAGAAATTAAATTATGGCCCAGATTCACAAAGGAGTTACGACGGCGTATCTCCAGATACGCCCTCGTAACTGAGTGTGAGGCGTCGCATCTCTGTGCCTGATTCATAGAATTAGATACGCCTCACTGTTGCCTAGATACGAGCGGCGCAAGTCTCCTACGCCGTCGTATCTTGGGGTGCATATTTACGCTGGCCGCTAGGTGGCGCTTCCGTTGATCTCCGCGTTTAATATGCAAATGAGCTAGATGCGCCGATTCACGAACGTACGTGCACCCGGCGTATCAAGATACGTCGTTTACATAAGGCGTTGGACCGGAGTAAAGTTACCCCTCATAAAGCAGGGGTACGTCATGTTGGGTATGGACGTCGGAAACGTCCGAACTGCGTCGTATTTTACGTCGTTTGCGTAAGTCGTCCGTGAATGGGGCTGGGCGAAAGGGTTACGTTCACGTCGCCTAAGCATTGAGCGGGCGTAATTTACTTTGAAAATTTGACGTGATACTGAGAATGCGCGCATGCGCCGTTCGTAAAGTGCGTTATTTACGTGGGCGCCATCGGTCAACACCCCCCTACCAGCCTACTTTGAATTAAGTGCGCTTACGCCGGCCCATTTACGCTACCCCGCCGTAACTTAGGACGCAAGTGCTTTGTGAATACTGCACTTGCCTCTCTAAGTTGCGGCGGTGTAGCGTAAATAAGATACACTACGCCCGCACAAAGTTACGCCACCCTACCTGAATCTGGGCCCAAGTGTGTAGCACCCTCTAGTGTGCTACTAGTGTAGGCAAATTTATGTTAAGACTCATGGTTAGTTTGTGAGTCTGAAATTTGGTCAAGATTTACCGCAGAACAGGCTGGATGACTCCCAGAGACAGGTCTCTGGTACCTCCCCCTGGATCTGGAAGTTTGGAGAAACTTCAAGAAGTTAGTGGGCGGAGGCAAGGAGGAGTGATCTGCATGCTTGAGGGGACTTGGCCAACACCCAGACAGAATGTTTTGGCAGGGTGGCTAGGTCAGCCCTTAACCACTTAACCTTAGGTGGACGTCATATGATATCCTTAGGTTGTAGTGGAGAGATCTGAATGACGCCTACAGCTGTAGGCATCATTCAGATATTGTTGTTTTGGGGCTTTCTTGTGCATCATCTTTAGAAGAGGCTTCCTTCTGAGACGACGGCCTTGCAGAGCAATTTGATGCAGTGTGCGGCGTAGGGTCTGAGCTATGACAGGCTGACCTCCCACCCCTTCAACCTCTGCAGGAATGCTGGCAGCACTCATACGTCTATTTCCCAAAGACAACCCCTGGATATGATGCTGAGCATGTGCACTCAACTTCTTTGGGCGACCATTGGCGAGACCTGTTCTGAGTGGAACCTGTCCTGTTAAACCACTGTATGGTATTGGCCATTGTGCTGCAGCTCAGTTTCAGGGTCTTGGCAATCTTCTATTAGCCTAGGCCATCTTTATGTAGAGCAACAATTTTTTTTTAAGATCCTAAGAGAGTTCTTTGCCATGAGGTGCCATATTGAACTTCCAGTGACCAGTATGTGAGAGTGAGAGCGATAACACCAAAGTTAACACACCTGCTCCCTATTCACACCTGAGACCTAACGCTAACAAGTCACATGACACCGGGAAGGGGAAAATGGCAAATTGGGCCCAATTTGGAAATTTTCACTTAGGGGTGTACTCACTTTTGTTGCCAGCGGTTTAGACATGGCTATGTGTTGAGTTATTTTGAGGGGACAGAAAGTTTACACTGTTATACAAGCTGCACACTCACTACTTTACATTGTAGCAAAGTGTCATTTCCTCAGTGTTGTCACATTAAAAGATATAATAAAATATTTACAAAAATGTGAGGGGTGTACTCACTTTTGTGAGATACTGTATGTGGCAACACTAAGCATCCACACATAGTGTAAAACCCTAATTTAAAATCTATTAAAACATTTACAGAACACTTACGCAGAGTCTGAAGAAAAACAGCGCTGTTAAAAAAATACCAGTCATAGATGTGATCCAAAGAGTTGGGGAAAAAGCATGCAATGACATCTCACAAACAGGAGCTTGACCCGAAGAGTTTGGGCATATTTGACATCACCTGGGGTAGAAAGCACTGGTTATTGCGTTTAAATAAAAATAGCAACCGATGGAAATTCAGAAGCCTAAATCTATACCAGCTGTCCTCCGATTGTAATTACGGTTGACAAAAAACTAAGATGCACTCAGATCCCAGGAATAAAGCCCATGGAGAGTCACAGAGAGCTCTCTGTGACTCTCCATGGGCTATATTTCTGGGATCTGAGCGGTTCTGTGCGGTTACCCTTCCACCCGGCTCCCACCACTGTCAATTGTTACACAGTGTGTCTTGTGGGACCATACATCCTTGATGGTCAACAGCTGACTACCCTCTGCGTGCTTTGTATCAACAGACCTGTATTTTTACTTGCCACAACGCTCACATTCCAGCTGCCCTAATCAAGTGCTGTTATCAGCCTTGAGAACACATTTTTTCCCCCTTGTTCGCCGCCGGGGACATGGTGGTCCTCGACTCTTGGTGATTACCTCCTGAAGAAGCGGTCTCCCGCGAAACCGGTAGAGGTCTCCTTCTGACTTCACCTCACAACATTAGATACCATACAGATTTCCGTTTATATTTCACTGCTGTAACTAGTGTGAGGTTGATTGTCATAAGTTCTGTTTTTAAATGTATATTTTTTTATGTACAATAAATGAATTTTTACTGTATCTACTTGTGTCATGAGTACCGAGAAAGTCCATATATACAAAATCTTTTTCTGGGTGATAGTTTAATTTTGGTTTGCGGTACTAGCAGCCCAGTAGTGTATTTAGGTTTTGTGCTGCCCTAGGCCTGACAAAACTCGTGCACCCCCTAATTTAAATATGACCCACCCCTTCCTGTCAAGGCCACACTCCTTTCTGTTTAAGACCTGCCCTGAAATTTTCAAGTGGGGACACTAGTTCTTAGGGCCGGGGGGGCATTGGATTCCCTTAATTTGAATAGATTTCCTCTCACTTCCTGTTTGGCTATGGGGCATGAAGTGAAGATTCCCGAACATATGCGCGGTCGACGCAGAGAATTTACGTTGTTTCCGTAGCGTACGCGACGCGTAAGGTTGCCCCTGCTATTAGGAGGGGCAACCAATGTTAAGTATGGCCGTCGTTCCCGCGTCAAATTTAAAAAAAAATTACGTCGTTTGCGTAAGACGTCCGTGAATGCCGCTGGACGCCATTTACGTAAACGTCTAAGCAAATGACGTCGGGGCGACGTCATTTAGCGCAATGCACGTTGGGTAATTTACCCGACGGAGCATGCGCAGTACGCTCGGCGCGGGAGCACGCCTAATTTAAATGGTGCCCACCCCATTTGAATAGGGCGGGCTTGCGCCGAGCGATTTAACGATACACCGCCGCAAGTTTACAGGTAAGTGTTCTGAGAATCAGGCTGTAAACCTGCGGCGGTGTAACGTAAATCACATACGTTACGCTGCCCAGGAGCAACGTAAATGTATGAGAATCTGGGCCTATGTTTTTATTTTTTGTGATTTATTTTTTATTTTTGGGCAAATGGGCCTATCTTGAGGAAGGGGTCTGGAGCTGCAGCTCCCATAGCCCCTATGTTAATCCGGCCCTACTCTGGAGTTTATCTGATGCGAGCAGCGAGAACGATGGCAAAAAATAACATTTCATAAGAAATACGATGCTCTGACCTAATGGGAAAGATAAGTCAACTTTTGCCTCCTTCCGGCCAGTGTGTGGGCGGTCTTCTAAAATGTTATTTGAGTGGCTCGTGATCCCAGGAAAAAAAAGTAGATGATTAATCGTAAAATCATAGTACCTTCCAAAGATGCATCTCCATACCATCTGATATGTAACTTATTATCGTTTGGTTACTGACTGGGTGAGCTACAACTGAATTGTATTTAGATCAATCTGATTATGAGATTGCATGGTGGAAACAGAGATGCGATCAATAGCTTACAAACGCATATTCCAAATATTGATTGAAATCCACTTCCCAATGCGTGCCATATCAATCAAATGGGTTGTTGACTGTGGATCGATTACTCCTATTGGGGAGGTTGATCGAAAATGAAAACAATATGTTGAAGAAAGTAGGCTGACCATTAGGATAGCCATACACGTGTAGCACTACCCCCGGAGGAGCTGCTGAATTGTTTTGGGTGGCATGCTACCTCTATTTCCTTGCCATCTAGGGTATCAGATGAGAGTTGAGAAAAAGTTCAATGTCCACACTTTAGACTTCTTTTTCTTTTATTTGCTGAACTTGGTAAAAGAATAAAAGAAGTGGAAGGGTAATAGGTAATAGGTTCAGGTGCACTGCCCGAAAACACTCCTGCTTCCAGCAACACAGCTTTCATCGCCACTCTAGCCAGAGCAGGTATTGCGCACCCAGATAGGCCTCTCTAACTAGCCTAGCAGCCGAGATGGCGCACAGAAATTTGGTAAAGTCTCTGCCACAGACCTTCCAACAGATGGAGGTATGTTCGGTCCAAAATCCTCTCAACACAGGATTCAGCACCCGGATCTCTCCCGATTAACTTCTTGTAAACTTAAAACGGACAGGCGACCATGATTCAGCCTTTCAGTAATGGTGCGTCCTTCGATGAAGTTCAAGACCTCTCCTGAGATACCAGCCTCGTGCTTTGTTGCTCTCCAAGATTCTTCATCGAATGGCTTCCTCCCTCCAGGAAGGAGGACACAGGACCACTCTGCAAACATAGACCCAGTCTGACTACCGGGCCTACTTAGAAGATCAAAACCCCGGACCAATGTGGTCCTGGAGCCAGGAACACTTGAACACGCACACCCGGCCAGGAGGGCCACACACAGGGGGTGGTGGGACGACAGTCTCAGGATCGACGACCCCGGTCCAATGACGTCTGTCCTTTAAGTACTCCTCCCCAGCATGCACAGCAGGACGATCAACCCCCACTGATTGGCTGCCGAAGGGGAACACCCAAAACACCTTGACCTGACTGCTGCCACCCTTGGTCTGGGGTGGTAACTGCACCCCAGACAACAATAGTGGTCACTCACAGTACAACCATGGCTGGAACAGAGGCCCAAATTTGGAAAAAATCATACGTTATAACTAACTCTCAGACTAACCTCTAAATTTAAAGCAGCGCTGGCTAAAAAGGAGCAGGCCGCTACTATACGTATAGATTTTGCTTGTTCAAATTACAGCTGCTTGATCACTGTTTAGCCAGTTAACAATCTGAGTTGTAAATATTCATTAGCCTTGCCCAGTGGTCTCCAAACTTCAGCCCATGTGCCAGATACAGCCCTTTGCTTGCCTTTCTCTGGCCCTTGGGGTATTGTTCCTTCTACTGATGCAAGGTACTATTTCTTCCACTGAAATTGATAATGGAGCATTATTCCTCCCACGACCCAACGATGAGGAACTATTCCTCCTAATAATACCAACAATGGGACACTATGAGGTAGATTTACTAAAGGCAAATAGACAGAGCACTTTGTGAAGTTGCTCCAGAACTTAGTAAATGAGGGGAAGCTTTGTTGACTTCCATCATACAATCCATTTTTTTTCTTGCATGTGATTGGGTTTTCTCTGCAAAGTAAATCTTTACCTCATTTACTGAGCTCTGGAGCAACTGCACTTGCAGAGTGCAAAGTCTATTTGCTTTTAATAAATTAACCTCAATTCCATCCATTGACACCAACAATGGCACACTTTTTTTTCCATAACAACAACAATTAGGCACTATTCCTCCCACAACACCAACCATGGGGCATTATTCCTTGCACTGACACCAACAATGGGGCAACATTCCTTCCACTGACACCTAAAATGGGTCACTATTCCTCCCACAACACCAACAATGGGGTACTATTTCTTCCACTGACACCTAAAATGGGTCACTATTCCTCCCACGACACCAACAAGGGGGCACTATTCCTTCCACTGACACCAACAACAGAGCACTAGTCATCAAACTGACACCAACAATATGGCACTATTCCTCCCACGACACCAACAATGGGGTACTATTCCTTCTGGTGACCACAAGTGTTATGCAATTTTTTTACTCCCACTGACCACCAAGCCTGAGTCACTGTTTATTCACTGTTTAGTCACTGTTTATTCCCACTGACACTCTACTTTCACTGGCCACAGTGTTGTAGCATCCACAAATAACTGCATATATACTGTATATCATTATTTGTATACAAGTAATGGTCGTAATCAGCGGCTCATAGTGAGATTGTGATAGTGTAATAAGCAATCTGACAGTAACTGACACCTGGTGGGAACTGACACTGACATCACCTGTGACACTAATACAGTGACTAGTAATAATAATATACACTGTCACAGTACTAATGGCACTGGCTGGGAAGGGGTTAACATCTAGGGTCAATGAAAGGGTTAACTGTGTGCCTAACAAGTGGTAATGTGTGCTGCTTTTTACTAAAAATCTGTTTGTTTCTTCTCTCTGCAAGAAACAGAGAGATTGTTCCCTCTGTACAAAGCCCCGTTTTGTTTGTCAAAACAGAGCTCTGGGCTGTGATTGGACACAGCAGATCAGCAGGTCCTCACCATGAATCGTTGGCTGGGACCTGCTGAAAAAATCCTGCTGTGTCCAATCACAGTGGGAGGCGGGCATGGGCCTGCACCCAAAACCAGGAAACAGGCAGCCACATACAGAACAATGCAGGTGGGCAGTCCTCAAGAGAAGTAATGACCAACTAACTAAGTAGAACTTCCTCTGCAATCCTACCTTAGAATTGTGTGACCAGGATACCACTTGAATTCATAACTGCATAAATTAGGTATATTTTAAAACAGAACAAAAAAAAAAAAAGGAAGATTCAAAAAGCACCAGACTGTAAATGTAGGGGCGGACTGACAATTCATGGGGCCCCCGGGCAATAGCAGATTATGGCCCCCCTGGGCAATAGGAGATTATGGGGCCCCCAGGCAATAGATTTTGGGGCCACACAGTATACACACACATACAGTATACATACACACAGAAAACACATACACACACTGAAAAGGTACTGGAGAGGCGGGCAGCTATAAACTTATGATTTTTAAAAGAACACAGATTTTTACATACTGTCCCTGGCTTTACTGAGGCTGGCAACCCTGATGTGGCCCCCTAGTAGCATCGGGCCCTCGGGCAGTGCCCGAGTGGTCAGACCACCCCTGTGTGAATGGTATATAGACTGCTTAGAACAGTGGTTCTCAACTCCTGTCCTCAGGGCCCACTAAGGCGCCTAAGTACCGCTTGAAAAACTCCTGCCCAGCCTTCTCCATGTGAGAGCCCGAGGGCTTTCACACTGAGGCGATGCGCTGGCAGGAGAGAAAAAAATCTCCTGCAAGCAGCATCTTTGGAGCGGTGAGAGGAGCGGTATGTATACCGCTCCTTCACTGCTCCTTCCCATTTAAAACAATGGGAAACCGCGGTAATACCGCCCGCAATGCGCCTCTGGAGAGGTGCATTGCGGGCGTTATTAACCCTTTATCGCCCGCTAGCGGGGGTAAATACTGAACCGCTAGCGGCCGAATCCCACGGCAATTCCGACGGTATATTGTCGCTATTTTTAGTGGCGCTATACCGCAACCGCCCCCCTCCACTGCCCCATGTGAAAGGGGCCTAAAAGGCCAGGTTTGCAACATAACTGAAATACATCACAGGTGATATAATTTGCTGCTCAGTGATTGCAGTATTCTAGTCTGCATCTCCCCAAGGTAATACGTACAAATTTAGCCTGTTAGTGCGTCCCGAGGACAGGAGTTGAGAACCACTGGCTTAGACCATATTACAAAATGAGCAAACTACTGTATATAATAGTGTTATAGGTAGTGAGTGAGGCCCGGAGCAGAAGACAAAATCTGCAATAGGCGAAGGGCCGGCCATGACAGGGTTAATAGAAACCCTTGGCAGGAGGTGGGGAGTGGTTAGAGAGAGGGCAGTGGGGAGGCGTGGAGAGGTTATAAATTCCTCCTCCCTGCTTTCCCGGGCAACACAACGTGGGGAGAAAGTTTCCCACCCACCCTCCCTTGTTTATGTTTTTTTTTGCTGGTATGGTAGTTGTAAGGTATGTGATAGTTGGTTTGGTTTTGGGTGCTTTCCTTGTTTTTGTTTCTCCCATACAGGTCGAGTTTTAAGATGTTGTGGCGGTGGCGGGTGTTTGGACTTTGCAGGAGAAGAAATTACCCCAAAGATGGATGCCATTACCCAGAGGTGGTATGGGTTCTGAAGGGGTGTTAGTTGCCAGTTTACCAAGTGTAGCTGGGAGGTTGGTTAATGGGGGCACTGCGGTCAGTGGTCGTCTCTGAGCCAGCTTGTCGGCTTGAGGCCTATGACCAGAGGTTAGGTACCGCAGTGCCCAAAATGTTAGAATGGTTACAAGTTAGTGTTAATGGTGCCTGCAAAGTCCAGCACTAGGAAAGTTAAAATGGTTGTTTTTCTCAGGGATATGTGTTTTATGTGTTATTTATTATTTAATATCTAAAGTTATTTAAATAAAAGGAAGCTGTTATGGCCAGTTTTTTACTCCAAATTACAGTGGTGGTCTCATTATTTATTAAAGTTTAAGGGGGAGTAAAAGTGGTTGGTCTGAGCAGTAAAAGGGTAAATTATGCATCTTCATAAAAACACACACACAAAAATAGGCAACAAGGTGAAAACATGTTTGATGAAATAAAGGGAACAAACAAAACAATACATTTGAGATTAATAAGCTCCCATTCACACTTTGTTTTTCAGGTAGTTTCCAATCCTATTCTTTCTAATGGTCTCTGTTTACACTTGTTCAGTCAGTCGACCTATGCTCACAAAAATACACACGCTTTTGAAGTGATGGCCCCATCACTGCGTGTTTCAACATCCACACATTTCACTCTGCTGGTCAGACATCCATTTTGGCACACTTTCCCAAAAGTCTCTTGCTTGTTTTGTTTTTTTTTGTTTGTTTTTTAGGGGGTAAAACTTGGATGAGGAAAAGGGACATGGGATGCCCAGATAATGATTATTTCTTAGTAGAATAAAAGTAGTTGCGTCTAGATCTGACAGTCTCTTCCTCTGCACATCTCCTCCAGCACAATACTTGAGATCACTTACTTCACTGCATTGTCTCAATCTAGATTCCTGTCACATTAGCACCTGGCTAGGCCTCACTCTGAATAAGTTCTAATGTGTTCCTGATAGGCCATTACAGGCAAGGGTCTGCAGTCCCCTTTGAGGTAGCAACCATTTTTGGAGAGAAGAATGAATGTGCTAATTGATACAAGTAATTGATACTTGATGGACTACTGATCCCAGCAGGTCCGATGCAAATCCTGCCAGCCCTCCTGACTGCAGCAACTTGACTTAACAACAACCCCACAGTCTATCCCTCTGACTCTACATCCAACTCCTGGCATGTATCTTCCAGAACTTTCCACTGTGCTTTTCCCTCACTGACCCCAGCTTGGACCCCTCCTGAATGACTTTCTCCAGACATGTTCCCAACTGTCCTCTTTCCTGCTCCTGTTCCAATGACCGCTTAATTTGAGGTTCCCTCCCAGCTCCCGAGCTCCCAGCCTGAGGTACACCCCCCCCCCCCAGAAAGAGGGTTCCCTCAGACCATGACAGTCTAACAATCCATCATTCAGTTCACCCACACAACAACTCCTCCCACAGCAGGCTGACCATGGGTATACATAGGAGGCCTGTCCCCTGCCAATCCTAGTTAGGGATTGGTCAGGGATCCCACATACACCCCATGTCACTCCAGCTCTCTGCCCTGACCCTTTTTCAGAACCTTCTTCCTGGAAACAGAGGAGTCGTCCAAGAACTGAGGCACAAGTCAGTCACTTGCTGCTATACTAAACCACTGCACTGCCCCCAGATCAAAACAAACAGGCCTAGCTCACAGCATAGGCTTGCCTAAATTTACCTGCACTGGCAGTACACACAAAACCCACTACTTTAGCATCTATCTAAGGCCCCTTTCACATTGAGAAGTTTTCAGGCGGTACAGCGCTAAAAATAGCGCTGCTATCCCGCCTGAAAAACTCCTTCACTGTAGACTCAATGTGAAAGCCTGAGGGCTTTCACACTGAGGCGATGCGCTGGCGGGAGACAAAAAAATCTCCTGTCAGCAGCATCTTTGGAGCGGTGAGAGGAGCGGCATGTATACCGCTCCTTCACCGCTCCTTCCCATAGAGGCGCATTGCGGGCGGTATTAACCCTTTATCGGCCGCTAGCGGGGGTTAATACCGCACCGCTAGCGGCTGATTCCCGCGGCAATCCCGGCGGTATAGCGCTGCTATTTTTAGCGGCGTTATACCGCCATCGTGGCTCCCGCTCTAGTCTGAAAGGGGCCTTAAGGTAGAGTGTGCTTCACTCTTTTTTTTCTTTTTTGCATGCTTAGGCATCTTCGGCCCTTGAGCTTTATGAGTGTGCCTGTAAAAGAATTTTCACCCCCAAAAACTGCTCTCCCCCTTGCTCAGCCCAAGAATAAATTCCCTGAAGATTGATGCACATGCAAATGCACACCTCCCAACTTTCTGAAATGGGAATGAGGGACACCTATCACCATAAGTATACAGGCATAGGACACACCCCTTGCCACGCCCCCTTAACCACTTACCCACTGGGCACCTAAACCCCCTTCCTAACCAGACAAATTTTCAGCTTTTGGTGCGCTCACATTTTGACAATTACTCAGTCATGCAACACTGTACTTATACAAATTTTTGGTATTTTTTTCACACAAATAGTTTTATTTTGGTGGTATTTAATCACTTGTGTTTTTATTTTTTTGCGCTATAAAAGAAAAAATACAGAAAATTCTGTAAATAACCGTATTTTTCTTTGTTTCTGTTATAAAATTTAGCAAATTAGTAACTTTTCTTCATAAATTTTTGGCCAAAATTAATACTGCTACATATCTGGTAAAAATAACCAAAATCGGTGGATATTATTTGGTCTTTGTAAAAGTTATAGGGGTAGATCCACGTACAGCGGTGCATTATTGCGCCGGGAGTAGCGTATCTAAGATACACTTTCGAATCCTCAAAGAATTTGCGCTGTGATGGGGGCGTGTTTTATGTAAATACGTCGTGACCCAACGTAAACAACATTTTTTTTTAACTGCGCATGCGCCGTCCGTGGGGGTATCCCAGTGCGCATGCTCAAAATTAACCCGGAACAAGCCAATGCTCACGACGGTGACCGTATGTCCGCATTTTCATCCATCCGTTGCGGATGAAAACGGGACATAAATTGGTCCCTATGTGATTGCGGGTGTCAGCGGATGACCATCCGCTGACACCCGTAATCACCCGCCTCCGCAAAGCTCAGATTTTTCGGATGGAAGAAAAACCTATTTTTCTTCCGTCTGGCGGATCGGATGAACATGGACATACGGTCCATGTTCATCCGATCCCCCCATAGGGGAGAGCGGAGGAAAGACAGGGCGGTCCCACCACAGTGTGCGGGGACCGCCCTGTCAGCCGACGGCTCAGCAGGGATTTTACGGAGGATCCCTGCTGAGCTGACGGACACACGGAGGTGGATCATTACTGATCCACCCCGTGTGAAAGGGCCCTAACAAGCCAGGAAAGTACAAATACCCCCCAAATGACCCCTTTTTGGAAAGTAGACATTCCAAGGTATTTAGTAAGAGGCATTGTGAGTTTTTTGAAGTTGTAATTTTCTCCCACAATTCTTTGCAATATCAAGATATTTGTTTCTTTTTTTTACAAAATTGTTATATTAGCAGCTTATTTCTCACACACAGCACGTGCATAGCACACATTACACCCCAAAATACATTCTACTACTCCTCCTGAGTACAACGATACCGCATGTGTAAGGCCCCGTACACACGCCGTATTCTGCCGAGAAACCCGGTCGTGTGTACACTTTTGGCCGACGAGGATCTATTTCCTCGTTGTTCAATGGGAAATTTCGGCTCGCCGAGATCCTTGGCGGCTTCACAAGGAACTTGACGAGCAAAATGATGTGTTTTGCCCGTCGAGTTTCTCGGACGTGTGTACAGGGCCTGAGACTTTTACACAGCCTGGCCACATACAGAGGCCCAACATGCAGGGAGCACCATCGGGTGTTCTAGGAGCAGAAATTACACATATCATTTCTTGACAACCTCTTGCACTTTTAAATGCCCTGGAGCACCAGGACAATAGAAACGCCCAAAAAATTACTCCATTTTGGAAAGAAAACACCCCAACGTATAATCTATGAGGCATAATGAGTCTTTTGAACATGTCATTTTTTTCTACAAGTTTTGGGAAAATGTGGAAAGAAAATCAAAACGCATTTTTTTTTTACACAAAGTGGTCCATTTATACAATATTTCTAACACATAGCATGCACATATCAAAAACTACACCTCAAAATTGATTCTCCTACTCCTCCTGAGTATAACAGTACCGCATATGTGAGATTTATTCAACAGCCTGGCCACATCGAGAGGCCCAATATGCAGGGAGCACCATCGGGTGTTCTAGAGGCATACATTTCAAATCTAATTTGACTACCTACAGTATTTCACTTTTGTGAGGCACTGTAGTGGCACTGATGGGCACTGTAGAGGCATGGATGTGGCATGGATGAGAACTGATGTGGCATGGATAAGCATGAATGGGGATGGATAAGCCAGGGATGGGTGGGTATGGCTGAGTACGGCTGGGTATGGCTGGGTATGGAAACAAAGAAAAATTACCGCGCTAAAAACAACAGTCCGGCTGGGTATGGCTGGGTATGGAAACAAAGAAAAATTACCGAATTACCAAAACGTGCGTCGGGAAGGTAGCGTGCTGACGCAAGACGTGTCGTTCCGAGTGGACGGGCGTTTGATTGAGCCGGCCGGCTTTTTTCTGCTTTTATCTATTTGCGATTCTGTAAGTGCAACCTTTTATTTATTAAACGAATTACTGGTAACGTACTTCACTATGTGGGTCCTGTTATTCCTTTCATGTATCCACTGAATATACACATCGGAGGATTCTAGGACATACTAATTACAGCCCAGGATTTTCAAAGGCCCTGGCTAGGGTTTTAGCCACATGCTGGTTTATTAATACGCTCTGGTAAGCCTCCTATCTATAGGGTGTTGGTGGTTCCATAAGTCACATTTTACCTCATGTGTGTGCCGGTTCTTGTCATACTTCACCATTGAGTGTTTTTCTTGTGACACGCTTCAACACCGTGGATTCGTTGGAGGTTTCAACATTCATCCCCCCCCCCCTGTGAGGATCGTTTAAAGGCCCTGGCTGGGGTTTGCAGCCGCAAGCATTAATTGCTTGCCATGTGGTAAGCCTCCAATTTTTACTAATTCGTGGTGGTGGTTATCGCATATGCTCTTCTCTAGATCATTTATTCACTTTATTATGAACTATATCTATTGCGGATATACTGGGACTGAGCTTTTTTCATTTATTTTCACAGCTTCCCATTGATTTTGGGTTTATTGGCTTCAATTCCATGCATTATATTTCACATCAATTTATTGTTTAGGTATACACATTTAACCAGCGCAACTTCTCCTTTTTTCCTATGGCTGGGTATGGATGGGATGGCTAAACATGGGTGGGATGGATGAGTATTGTTGAGCATGGATTGATAGCGGAGCATTAATTTGGGTGGATTTGTATTGCTGAGTATGGATGGATGGCTAGCTGAGCATGGATGAGTATTGCTGTGTATGGAGGGATGGCCGAGTATGGATGAGTATTGCTGAGTATGGAAGGATGCATGGCTGAGCATGGATGAGTATTGCTGAGTATGGATGGATGGCTGGCTGAGCATTGATGAGTATTGCTGAGTATGGAGGGATGGCTGAGTATGTTAGGATGGCTGAGTATGAATGGATGGCTGAGTATGAATGGATGGCTGAGTATGAATGGATGGCTGAGCATGGAGGGATGAATGGTTGAGCATGGATGAGTATTGCTGTGTATGGAGGGATGGCCGAGTATGGAGGGATGGAATTGTCACAGAGCAGCGCTGTGGGCACTACACATCCAGCCCACAGCGCTGCTGCACCCGATCTCTCCCCTCTCCTCTCACATTGTACCAATCGGTACAGAGAGGGGAGAGAGGAACCAGACATGACGCCGGTTTGTTTACAAGTGATCACCCCATGCGGCCATTTACCATGATCCGTGATGCGCCAGGTCCGGAGAAGGTCAGGGATACTCCTGTGTGCGTGGGGGCACGTGGGAGCGCAAATCCAATGTTTTTTTTTTAATAACAAACAAGTTATACTTAATTTGCACAGGACAGCCCCATCCTTTTTTCTCAAGTCCCCTCCAATCACTCCTGGCTCCTTCCCCTGCCGAGTACCCCCAGAGCAAGCCCACTCTGATTTGCCCCTATTTTGTGGCGTCATCATGCAGTGCCATCCTCTGTAACCTTAGACCAGTGTTTCTCAACTCCAGTCCTCAAGGCGCCCCAACAGGTCATGTTTTCAGGCTTTCCATTATTTTGCACAGGTGATTTGATCAGTTTCACTGCCTTAGTAATTACCACGGCTGTTTCAATTGAGGGAAATCCTGAAAACATGACCTGTTGGTGCGCCTTGAGGACTGGAGTTGAGAAACACTGCCTTAGACTACGCCACTGCTGGACAGGAAGACTCTGCCTCACCCAGGCAGTAGCATGAGCACAAATTTAGTTAAGTACTTTGGTCTTTGCATCCTTCATGTGGAGGGCAGTCTCTACTGTTTTCTGAAAAGCGTTCCATGGTGGATAGGGTTTTAGAGAGTGGTAGACCAATGGCTGCTAGGCATTCAGGAGGCGAGCTTGCTGCCCCCTTGAATGTCTGTTTTTCAAATCTCAAGGGGGATTTTGCATTGGGTGGGACCCTGTTGACCTCAATGGGCGGGTTTCACAGGTGGTGCCTGCCACCAGCCAAACTCTGAAAGCTGAGATAAATTTGCTTTGGCCGCAAAGCACCACAGTCACTGCTATAATGTCAGAAATTAGGTGGCTGGTCAGGGGTTGAATAAAACATGGATCGGGTCTCTGTTTTTACTGCCCCTTTTCCATCCATGTGAATTTTTTTTCATAATAAGCATCCTTTACCTGCAGACATTCCTCTTTTCACTTCCTCATTGTTCGTTTTTGCTCAGAAGTTGCTCTATTTCTTCTCTGTTCTGTTCACTCCCTGCTTGTCTGATTTTACTGACCACCATGACGGGAGGGTTTACTGCGGTGGTCAGTAACGTGCTCACCCCCTCCTGGGAACTACATCTGTGCGACAGGACGCTCTCTACGTGTTAGAGACTTCAAGGAGGTGTGAATTACTGGGCGTGCCGCAATGCATACTGGGAAATGTAGTTCTTACATGAACGAATGATGCAAACCAGGAAGTGAATGAGAGAACAGAAACTAGAACGCCAGAGGTGATATAGATGAAGGAATTTAATAGGTATTTACTCGTTTTTTAACAGAATCATTACACTATTCTGTCTGTCTACCTTGCAGACATTAATTTTAGGCAAATTTTTTTTTCCTTTACAACTCCTTTATATGAATGTTCTCACTCTAGCACAATTGCGTTGTATAGTTGATGTCATTAGTAGCTCACCGTTTGCTTTCAAGTATGAGAAGCTATAGAAATAGCCCAAAACAATGGCCACCTTTAGAAGTAGCTGTAACAATGGACCTCATTTATACATTTGGAGTGTGTAGTACTAGTTCTCCTTTCTCTTGGTAATATTTCTGTTATTTTCAAGCTGCACTGTTATTTTACGATTTTCATAATCATCAGTTTTCGTCTCTTTCTTAATCCCCAGACATTACCCTCCTTTATTTCTTTTGTGTGGCTTGTTTATACTGAAATAATTTCTCCCTTGTGTTCATAAAAACTTTTCCCACCTCAATGTATTTTTGCTTCGCTGAACAAAAAAAAAATCACGTAAACACCTTCCGTGAGAGCATCTCAAATAACTAATCTGGTAATCCTATTATTAATAATGTTCACCATCCCCCAGCTGCTTTAACACTGTGTTATCCTATCATAAATACAAAGGCTGGAGCCAGAATGAAACAACCTTTCCGCGTGTGCTGTATAAGGGTCCCAGAACAAAACTCTGAAGCTTCCACTGCTGCAGAATTCATACTGCATAGGGATGCCAGAAAAGTGCATAGGTTGTCAGCTTGATATAGAGGGCTGGTCCTAAGTAGGTTTCAACTGGCCCATATAAGATTTCTCCAGTGGTGCCAGTCTTAAGAAGTTTAACCACTTCCATACCGCGTCATTGTGAAATGACGGCGGCAGGAACCCCTCGCCGATCCGGGTGGACGTCATATGACTTCCTGTATTCCCGGCGATCTAGGGCGCGCGGGTGCCCGGCGGCCACGATTGCCGCCGGGTGCACGCGATTGTCGGTAATCACGGCAGGAGTGTGGATGTGTGTGTGTAAACACACAGATCCACCTCCTGTCAGCGGTGAGGAGACCAATGTGTGTTCCCAGTACAGAGGAACACACATCGGTCTCCTCCCCTTGAGAGTCCCATCCCTTCTACAGTTAGAACACACCTTAGGGAACATATTAACCCCTTCAATGCCCCCTAGTCACATTAACCCCTTCCCTGCCAGTCACATTTACAAAGTAATCAATGCATATTTATAGCATTAATCGCTGTATTAATGTGAATGGTTCCAAAAACGTGTCAAAAGTGTCCGATGTGTTCGCCGCAATGTCACGGTCACAGTAAAAAAAATCGCAAATCGACGTCAAATCCTAGTAAAAAAAATTATAAAATAAAAATGCCATAAATCTATCATCCTATTTTGTAGACGCTATAACTTTTGCGCAAACCAATCAATGTACGATTATTGCGATTTTTTTTTTACCAAAAATATGTAGAAGAATACGTATCGACCTAAACTGAGGAAATTTTTTTTTTTTTTTTTTTAATTGTGATATTTATTAAATAGAAAAGTTAAAAATAGCTTTTTTTTTTTTAAATTGTCGCTCTTCTTTTGTTTATAGCGCAAAAAATTAAAACCGAAGAGATGATCAAATACCACCAAACGAAAGCTCTATTTGTGGGGGGAAAAAAACATAAAGATTTAGTTTGGGTACAGTGTTGCATGACCACGCAATTGTCATTCAAAGTGCAACAGCGCTGGAAACTAAAAAATGGTCTGGGCAGGAAGGGGGTGAAAATGCCCTGTATGGAAGGGTTTAAACTGGTTAACTAGAGGGTAAGTCAGGATACCCTATCTTGGTAGGCTTAGACAGGCTCATCAGGGAATCCTCCAAGTTTCCCCATCTCAGTAGGGTTTGACTGGCTCATACAACGATCCTCTGGCTTTTCCCTTCTTGGTGAGTTTGGACTGACCCACTGGTGGAGACTCCAGTTTCACCATTTTGGTAAATTGGAGTGCCCACCAAAAAATATTCTAGTATTTCCCATTTAGGGAGTCTTGGATTGGCACATAATTGGATCCTTCAGCCTCCCAAATCTCATTAGACTTGGACTGATTTATCAAAATATCCTCCAGTGTTTCTCTTCTGCTTCTCTGTCATCCTTATTAGAATAGACCAAACTACCTGTTAGCCATCGTGTACAATATTTACTATGAGGGAACTCTCTTCCTCTTCTTCAACATTCCTTCTCTCACTGTAGCACTCTTCTAGTCCAAAGTAGGCTGCTCATCTGTATATACAGTAGTAGAGCATAAAGTGTTCTGGAAGCATAGTGGGAGGGAGAGCAGGAGAGGCAGCCTAAATATTTATGTAACACCAACCAATCCCTGGGGAGATGTGCCCAGAGGGTGTAGGGAGAGCCCATAAGTAGTCTGAGGCCTGGCAGCAGAGTGCAGAGTTCTGGGTTCAGTCCTGCAGGAGGAGACCCATGTACAGGGGATCTGCCCCTGGGGGCAGAGAAAGCTAGAGGAGCCAGAGTGAAGTCATTGAGGTCCCAGCTAGGCTTAGCTAGGGGGCCCACCTAAGATACTTGTTCAGAGACTGAGCTGAGCCAGAAGGGAGTTTGTAAGAGGAAGTCCAATCATCTTAGGGCTAAGTGAATCATTGACCCCTTTTTTTTAAGAGGAATTGTGCAAAACAGCCAGAAGCAGTGCAATACTGCTGAAAGTTTGCCCAGTACAGCCTGGAGTTGTATGTGCAATACAGTCAAGAGCAGGGCTGGTGCAAGGATTTTTGACACCCTAGGCGAAACCTCATTTTGCCGCCCCCCTGGCTCCACCCCTGACTCTTCCCCTTTGCCCTGCCCATGTACTCCCCACATTTTTAATGAAGCGCCCACCAAATGCAGCCTCACCAGTACCCATCAAATGCAGCCTCAACAGTGCTCATCAATGCAGCCTCACCAGCGCCCATCAATGCAGCCTCACCAGTGCCCATCAATGCAGCCTATCAGTGTCCATCAATGCAGCCTCACCAGCGCTCATCAATGCAGCCTACCAGCACCCATCAATGCAGCCTCATCAGCGCCCATCAATGCAGCCTACCAGCTCCCATCGATGCTACAGAGAGAAGAAAATCAGAACACCAGTGGCCAGGCGCCCTTGGCAGCAGTGTGCCCTAGGCGGCTGCCTAGTGGTAGCACCGGCCCTGGTCAAGAGAGTGCAGTGCAGCCAGAGGTTGTACAATACAGCCTGATTTTTTAAAAGAGCAGCCAGAAGATAAGCACCCATCAAGCTGTTTAGTTCTACAGTTCTGGGGCATCCTATGCTTCCCATCTCTAACCAAGTTACTGTTAAAATAAAGAAACCCCTAGATTAATCTTTGAGACAGAAGAAGAGTACCAAAAATTCTGTGTGTCTGCTCCTGCAGAAGAAGAGTTACATCATTATTGGCCCATCACTACAAGAAAAGTCACATTAATTAGGAGACAGTGAGCTAAAGACCACAATTACAGGAGATGAAAGGTATTTTCATAATAGAGTACCTAAAGTTTGGTACCTTTTGGATTGTTCTAGAACAGACAATGCAAACGTGTGTCTGCAGGCCACCTTCTGTTTAGGAGCAGGTAGCACCTAAAGCCCTTTTTCAAGCTGCCTGATCAGGTCCACCTGTCATCTGCAACTATCCGATCCTGTCCTCAAAATCCAGACAGATGGTGGTACTATTTTCAAAAAAATTACAAAAAAATTGAAATTCAAAATACTTGTCATGCCTCTTAGTAAATACCCTGGATTGCCTACTTTCCAAAATGGGGTCATTTGAGGATATCTGTACTCACAGGCGTGCACACAAGGTGTGCCAGGTGTGCCCAGGCACACCCTAATCACCCTGCGCAGCATAGATTCTCCCTACTGCACTAGCACCGCTGCCGGCTTCCCTCCTCTCCCGATGGCTGTTGCAGGGATGTTTTAAGATGAATGGGGGAAGAGGCCAGTAAATATGTTATTTATTGGCCCCTTCCCTTCCTGAGCTTTGGGGCGCACACCCTAATGCAATAGGCTGTGCACACCTATGACTGTAAGGCATCATAAAATATGGTGCATCCTCCAATAAAGTTAGCACCTTCCTCGCACTGCTGCCGGCTTCCCTCCTCTCCCAATGGGTGTTACAGAAATGTTTTAGGATGAATGGGGGATGGGGCCAGTTAATATGTTATTTATTGGCCCCTTCCCTTCCTGAATGAAGATAGTGAGTGATCCGTAGGTAGTGTTTGAGCTTTGGGGTGCACACCCTAATGCAATAGGCTGCACACACCTATGTCTGTATTGTTCTGGCATTTTTGGGCCTCAAGAAATGAGGCCGTCAGTACATCAGGATTCATCAATTTTCATATATATGGTATAGTCATACTTTCCTCTAGACTAAATAATATACACTGATTTGGGTTATTTTCACCAAAGAAATGTAGCAGTATACATTTTGGCCTACATTTGTGGCACAGAAACGAAAAAAAAAATGCATTTTATTTTACATTTCGGGTCTTGTTTTTTTAGCAAAAGATTAAAAAAAAAAAACTGTAGTGATTAAATACCACCAAAAGAAAGCTCTAGTTGTGTGAAAAATAAAAAAAAAGTTCATATGGGTACAGTGTTGCATAACCGCGCAATTCTCATTCAAACTGTGACAGCGCTGAAAGTTGAAAAATGCCCTGGGCAGGTAAAAGTACCTTGTATTGAACTAGTTAAATAGACATAAAACATACTTTTAATATCAATAATAATACTATTATGTATAAGGTAAATGTTATGTCTATTGCAACATTCAGCTTAACAGTCACTGACCCGACATCTACAATGTTGCTGGGTAAAGTGCAATGGATCAGAGCAGAGAATTCGAGGGCTCCAAAGAGGCTCCAAAGGACCGTTCTTAAAAATAAAAGGTAAGTCCTGTGTAGCACCCCGGAGTTTAGGCAGGATTGCTCCTCGCAAATTTGCTTGCCAGGAGTAGTTACCCTGTTTGATTGGTAGAGATCTATTGATTTCTCCCTAAGTTTGGCCTTGTACGTTTCTCTTTTACCACTAGGTAGCCGGGTACTTGGTGGTGCTAGATACGAGAAGGGCAATGCAAGGTCAGGTTACGGGTATGTGGGGTATCTCAGCCAATGGCCAGGGGTTTTCTTGCCTCCCTTGGCCTGATGAGGGAGCCGATATATTCGGGTGGTGTCAGGTAATCTATGTTCTGTGCCACCTGGGCAGCTGTATGGGTGGATGTGTGTAGTATTGCTCTGGCTACTAGGCCAGAGATGGGGCCTATCCCTGGCACATCTGGCTGCTAGGCTGTCTTAGGGCCTATCCAGAAGGATTGGGATTGCGGCTTGCAGTCCAACCAAAAGTGACATTTCTGCCGGCCGGAGAACCTGTCATGGTCGGGGGTAGAGGGGAAGCTGTCGCCAGTAAGGGACTAATTACCAGGGACCACAGTGAGTGACTGAAGCAAGTACCAGAGCAGTATTCTCACCAACCAGTGAAGAATCGAGAAACTTCAGTGGGTATCAAGCCAGGGACCCAGCCAACGGAGGGGACGCTTGCAGAGCAGCCTTGTGAGTTAAGCCAGGGACCGAGCAAGCCAGTGGGGGTGAATCTTGAGAGGTATCTAGCGTGCCAAGCTAGGGACCCAGCAGAGAAGCAGGGGTGACGCTTGAGGAAGATACCACCGTGAAGATTGGAGGAGGTCAAGGGATTCAGTGGCAGTGAATCAGTGGGTCTATAGAAATTATGTGCAGTGCTCAAAAGTAAATACTGTATATACTCGAGTATAAGCTGACCCGAGTATAAGCCGTACCTAATTTTACCACAAAAAAATTGGGAAAACGTATTGACTCGAGTATAAGCCTAGGGTGAGAAATGTAGCAGCTACTGTAAGCGGAAAAGAGGGTCAACAATGCCCATTTGCAGCTTCACTGTGCTCACTGTGCCAACCTCACTGTGCCCATTGCAAACTCACTGTGCCCATTGCAAACACACTGTGCCCATCCTTACTGTGCTTATTGCAGCCTCACTGTGCTGGAGTCAGTGTACCTGAAATTATTGACAGGCTGCGGGCATCCATTCATTGTTTAAATTTCACGGTCTCCTGGTCCCTTGTGTGATTTATGGACGTCCGCTTGTCCCAGCATGAAAGGACGTCCGTGATTGGCGGAATACTGAACACAGTAGGGTGGATTCAGTAAGCAATTGTGTCTGCGTAACCATAGTTACGCAGCGCAATTGCTTAGTTGCGCCGGCGTAACGACTTTTCTGTATTTAGAAAGCTCGTTACGCCGACTGCAGCCTAAGATACGACTGGCATAAGGCTCTTATGCCGTCGTATCGTAGGCTGCATTCTTACGATGGCCACTAGGTGGGGTTCCCGTAGTGGTCAGCGTAGAGTATGCAAATTGCATACTCACAACGATTCACAACCCTACGTGCGCCCTGCGTAAGCATTTTACGTCGTTTGCGTTCGTCGGGTTCCACGTAAGGCTGCTCCTGCTATTAGCAGGCGCAGCCAATGCTAAGTATACCCGTCGTTCCCGCGTCGCGATGTTTGAAAATTACGTCATTTGCGTAAATGAATCGTGAATGGCGCTGGACGCCATTTACGTTCACGTTAAAGCAAATGACGTCCTTGCGACGTCATTTGCCGCAATGCACATCGGGAAAGTTTCCCGACGGAGCATGCGCACTACGTTCAGCGCGGGAACGCGCCTAATTTAAATGATCCACGCCCCATAAGGGATCATTTAAATTACGCGCGCTTATACCGGCCATTTTTACGGAGCGCCCCGCAAATTACGGAAGCTACTGCTTCGTGAATGAAGCGTAGCGCGCGTGATTTACGGAGGCGTAGCGTAAAAACGGTATGCTGCGCCTCCGTAAGAGGGCGCAAATCTCCCTGAATCTAGGCCAGTGTCTGCTGGGAAACTGAGTCTGAGGATGAGAGAACGTCCGTGATAGGCGGAACTGTGTCTGCTGAGAAACATCTATCACGGAAGAGACGGGACTTTTAAACAATGGACGCCCGCAGCCTGACAATAATTTCAGGTACACTGACTCGAGTATAAGCCGAGGGGGGTATTTTCAGCCCTAAAAAAGGGGCTGAAAAACTTGGCTTGTACTCGAGTATATACGGTATGAAAATTCAATTAAGTAGAATGTGATTAACCATAAAAAATAAAAATAGAATTATGTACTTCTACTCATTCATTATATGAAAAATAAAATGTTGTACTTTTACGCATTCATGTGTGATAAGTCAATATTTGTAATGTAAATGACTACAATGTATGGAAGAGTGACGTGAAAAGTTGATGTGTGTAATGTAAATGACTACAAACAATAAATGTAAATACACCCTGTTCCAAATGACTATGCAAATTCTATTTCAGTGTCACAAAGATTAAATATTTGTTTTTTCAGTTTAACTCATGGATGGCATTGTGTCTCAGGGCTCTTTTGATCACTGAAAACAATCTTGGACACCTGTGATAATTAGATTGCCAGGTGAGACCATTTAACACGTTCCCTACCGAGTCATTGTAAAATGACGTCGGCGGGTACCCTTCCTCCTTCAGACTGGACGTCATATGACATCCTTGCATTCCCGGGCGGCTAGGGGGCGCCCCGACGCATTGCTTGGGACCCGATGCGCGTGCCCGGCGGCCGCCGGTCATCCGCGATTGCCCGCAATCACGGCAGGACTATGCATCTGTGTGTGTAAACACACAGATCCATGCCCTGTCAGCGATGAGGAGATCGATGTGTGTTCCCAGTCCAGAGGAACACACATCGATCTCCTCCCCTTGTGAGTCCCCCTCCCCCTACAGTAAGAACACACTTTAGGGAACATATTAACAAGTATTGTGGCCCCACGTAAATGACGCTTTCTCCGAACGGCGCATGCGCCGTCCGTGAAAGTATCCCAGTGCGCATGCTCCAAATTAACCCGCAAAAAGCCAATGCTTTTGACGTGAACGTAAATTACGCACAGCCCTATTTGCGAACGACTTACGCAAACGACGTAATCAATGTAAAATTTGACGCTGGCCCGACGTCCATACTTAACATTAGTACACCTCATCTACGCCTCATATAGCAGGGGTAACTTTATGCCGGAAAAAGCCTAACGTAAACGGCGTATCTGTACTGCGTCGGCCGGGCGTACGTTCGTGAATTGGCGTATCTAGCTTATTTACATATTTCTAGGTGTAAATCAGGGTACACGCCCCTAGCAGCCAGCGTAAATATGCAGTTAAGATACGACGGCGTAGGAGACTTACGCTGGTCGTATCTTAGAGAAATGTTGGCGTATCTGATTCTTTGAATCAGGCGCCAAGATACGACGTCTCAGACTCAGAGATACGACTGCGTATCTGGAGATACGCCGTCATATCTCCTACGTGAATCCGGGCCAGTGTTTTTTTTTTTGAAAATTGTCGCTCTTCTTTGGTTTATAGCGCAAAAAATAAAAACCGCAGAGGTTATCAAATACCACCAAAAGAAAGCTCTATTTGTGAGAAAAAACGGACGCCAATTTTGTTTGGGAGCCACGTCGCACGACTGCGCAATTGTCATTCAAAGTGAGACAGCAAATTGGTCTGGGCAGGAAGGGGGTGAAAATGCCCTGCATTGAAGTGGTTAAAGGAGGGTGTTCCACATTATTAGGCAGAGCACCATTTTCAAGCAATATGGGAAAGAAAAATGATTTCTCTGCTGCCGAAAACAGTGAAATAGTTGAATGCTTTGGACGAGGTATGAAAACATTAGATATTTCATGAAAACTTAAGCGTGATCATCTCACTATTAAGAGATTTGTGGCTGATTCAGAGCACAGACGGGTTTCGTGCAGATAAAGGCACATTGAGGAAGATTTCTGCTAAATCCATGCATCGGATCAAGAGAGCAGCTGCTAAAACACTATTACATAGCAGCAAACAGATATTTGAAGCTGCTGATGCCTCTGGAGTCCCAAGGACATCAAGGTGTAGAGTCATCCAGAGCAGGCCCGGACTGGGACAAAAAATAGGCCCGGGCATTTTAGACTGAGCAGCCCGGGGGGGGGGGGGGGGCACGCGGCGGGGGTTAATGATGGAATGCCCGCACAGAGAGAGAGACTGCTCCACATTTGTGGCTCAGAGAGAAATCACTCCACATTGCTGGAACAGAGAGAAATCGTTGGACATTTCCCATTGTTGTAATTGTTGTACTGAAGTCAGTTGATAGATCGGAGTCTGCACATTGATAGATTGAAAATCTGCCAGTTCAGCAGAAATTTCAATCTATTTATGATGGCCTAAGTCCACCAGTCTCTGAGTTTAATAATATCCTCAAATCTTCAGAAAGGGGTTCTCAACTTAGGTTTAGAAATTCACTTTGAACTCCACCTTATTTCCAGAACTCTCATTATGTATTAGATGTGCAAAGAATAAGGTGAGAGAACATCTAATACCTATGAAGAGTAATGAAAATAAGGTGGAGTACAAAGTGAAATATCTGGAGGGACTGGCTGAGGTTAAAACAGGCAGGGAGGAAATTAGGCATCACCTCCTTACTGTCTGTCAAATGCCTCTGAAAAGTGACATGAGAATTGATAACTTTTCAGTGGAGTATCTGTGAGTGCAAGCCTTTTGGCTCACACTGTTGCTCAACATTTTTTTTGGGGGAAGCAATTGAACTGAACAAAAACATCAAATGCAGCCACTGTGCCCCATTATATGCAGCCACTGTGCCCCATCAAATGCAGCCACTGTGCCCCATCAAATGCAGCCACTGTGCCCCATTATATGCAGCCACTGTGCCCCATTAAATGCAGGCACTGTGCTAATCAAATGCAGCCACTTTGTCCCATCAAATGCAGCCGTTGTGCCCCATCAAATGCAGCCACTGTGCCCCATCAAATGCAGCCACTGTGCTACATCAAATGCAGCCACTGTGCCCCATCAAATGCAGCCACTGTGTCCCATCAAATGCAGCCACTGTGCCCCATCAAATGCAGCCACTGTGCCCCATCAAATGCAGCCACTTTGTCCCATCAAATGCAGCCACTTTGTCCCATCAAATGCAGGCCAGCAGGCCATTTGGGCATTTTTTTCAACTGCCCCTGAACACATTTAATGTTATCCTATGTGTCCATGCACACATTCGTTTTTTTTTTGCGTTTTAAAGCAGTTGGGTTTAGGTTCGTTTTTTTCAGAAGCAACATTTTGGGTTCAGACGCAAAAGTTTTCGCGTTTCAGACGCAAATCACGGCAAATCGCTGCTAAACACGGCAAAACGTGGTACCGGCGTTTTGCCGCGATTTCGTTTATAGGCGTTTTTAAAGGTGACCTATTTTTTTACATTAGAAATCTCAAAAATTATGGCAAATTATGAAAAACCATAAAAAAAACATTAAAAATTTAATTGTTTGCATTGTATTGTGGACAATCCACAACTTGTGGCAGGTGACGTGGCCAGGTGACGTGGCCAGTGGACAATCCACAACTTGTGGCAGGTGGCGTAGCCAGGTGACATGGCAGATGACGTGGCAAGTGGACAATACACAACTTGAGGCAGGTGACGTGGCAAGTGGACAATCCACAACTTGTGGCAGGTGACGTGGCCAGTTGACGTGGCAGGTAACGTGGCCAGTGGACATTCCACAACTTGTGGCAGGTGACGTGGCCAGGTGATGTGGCAGGTGACGTGGCCAGGTGACGTGGCAGGTGACGTGGCCAGGTGATTTGGCAAGTGGATAATCCACTTGTGGCAGGTGACATGACAAGTGGACAATCCACAACTTGTGGCAGGTGTCGTGGTCAGGTGACGTGGCAAGTGGACAATCCACAACTTGTGGCAGGTGACATGGCCAGTTGACGTGGCAGGTGACGTGGCCAGGTGATGTGGCAGGTGACGTGGAAGGTGACGTGGCCAGGTGACGTGGCAAGTGGACAATCCACAACTTGTGGCAGGTGACGTGGCCAGGTGACGTGGCCAGTGGACAATCCACAACTTGTGGCAGGTGGCGTGGCCAAGTGACATGGCAGATGACGTGGCAAGTGGACAATACACAACTTGAGGCAGGTGACGTGGCAAGTGGACAATCCACAACTTGTGGCAGGTGACATGGCCAGTTGACGTGGCAGGTGACGTGGCCAGTGGACATTCCACAACTTGTGGCAGGTGACGTGGCCAGGTGATGTGGCAGGTGACGTGGCCAGGTGACGTGGCAGGTGACGTGGCCAGGTGATTTGGCAAGTGGATAATCCACTTGTGGCAGGTGACATGACAAGTGGACAATCCACAACTTGTGGCAGGTGTCGTGGTCAGGTGACGTGGCAAGTGGACAATCCACAACTTGTGGCAGGTGACATGGCCAGTTGACGTGGCAGGTGACGTGGCCAGGTGATGTGGCAGGTGACGTGGAAGGTGACGTGGCCAGGTGACGTGGCAAGTGGACAATCCACAACTTGTGGCAGGTGACGTGGCCAGGTGACGTGGCCAGTGGACAATCCACAACTTGTGGCAGGTGGCGTGGCCAAGTGACATGGCAGATGACGTGGCAAGTGGACAATACACAACTTGAGGCAGGTGACGTGGCAAGTGGACAATCCACAACTTGTGGCAGGTGACATGGCCAGTTGACGTGGCAGGTGACGTGGCCAGTGGACATTCCACAACTTGTGGCAGGTGACGTGGCCAGGTGATGTGGCAGGTGACGTGGCCAGGTGACATGGCAAGTGGACAATCCACAACTTGTGGCAGGTGACGTGGCCAGGTGACGTGGCCAGTGGACAATCCACAACTTGTGGCAGGTGGCGTGGCCAGGTGACATGGCAGATGACGTGGCAAGTGGACAATACACAACTTGAGGCAGGTGACGTGGCAAGTGGACAATCCACAACTTGTGGCAGGTGACGTGGCCAGTTGACGTGGCAGGTGACGTGGCCAGTGGACATTCCACAACTTTGGCAGCTGACGTGGCCAGGTGATGTGGCAGGTGACGTGGCCAGGTGACGTGGCCAGTGGACAATCCACAACTTGTGGCAGGTGGCGTGGCCAGGTGACATGGCAGATGACATGGCAAGTGGACAATACACAACTTGAAGCAGGTGACGTGGCAAGTGGACAATCCACAACTTGTGGTAAGTGACATGGCCAGGTGATGTGGCAGGTGACGTGGCCAGGTCACGTGGCCAGTGGACAATCCACAACTTGTGGCAATTGACATGGCCAGTTGACGTGGCAGGTGACGTGGCCAGTGGACAATCCACAACTTGTGGCAGGTGACGTGGCCAGGTGACGTGGCAGGTAACGTGGCCAGGTGACGTGGCCAGGTGACATGGCAAGTGGACAATCCACAACTTGTGGCAGGTAACGTGGCCAGGTGACATGGCAGGTGACGTGGCCAGGTGATGTGGCCAGTGGACAATCCACAATTTGTGGCAGGTGACGTGGCCAGGTGATTTGGCAAGTGCATAATCCACTTGTGGCAGGTGATGTGGCAAGTGGACAATCCACAACTTGTGGCAGGTGTCATGGTCAGGTGACGTGGCAAGTGGACAATCCACAACTTGTGGCAGGTGATGTGGCCAGTTGACGTGGCAGGTGACGTGGCCAGTGGACATTCCACAACTTGTGGCAGGTGACGTGGCCAGGTGACATGGCAGATGACATGGCAAGTGGACAATACACAACTTGAAGCAGGTGACGTGGCAAGTGGACAATCCACAACTTGTGGTAAGTGACGTGGCCAGGTGATGTGGCAGGTGACGTGGCCAGGTCACGTGGCCAGTGGACAATCCACAACTTGTGGCAATTGACGTGGCCAGTTGACGTGGCAGGTGACATGACAAGTGGACAATCCACAACTTGTGGCAGGTAACGTGGCCAGGTGACATGGCAGGTGACGTGGCCAGGTGACGTGGCCAGTGGACAATCCACAACTTGTGGCAGGTGACGTGGCCAGGTGATTTGGCAAGTGCATAATCCACTTGTGGCAGGTGACGTGGCAAGTGGACAATCCACAACTTGTGGCAGGTGTCGTGGTCAGGTGACGTGGCAAGTGGACAATCCACAACTTGTGGCAGGTGACGTGGCCAGTTGACGTGGCAGGTGACGTGGCCAGTGGACAATCCACAACTTGTGGCAGGTGATGTGGCCAGGTGATGTGGCAGGTGATGTGGCCAGGTGACGTGGCAGGTGACGTGGCCAGGTGACATGGCAAGTGGACAATCCACAACTTGTGGCAGGTGACGTGGCCAGGTGACATGGCAGGTGACGTGGCCAGTGGACAATCCACAACTTGTGGCAGGTGGCGCACTCGGCCAGCTCAGTGGCCTTTTTGCAGGACATTAGAGCAGCCCAGGGGGCAAATGCATTCTTGCAACCCAGCCCAGTCCGCCCCAAGGGCCTTGGTACACCTCTGGGTAGAAGTGACATGCGGGCCGCCTAGGGCCGTTCGCGGGCCACTGAGGGCCGTTCGTGGGCCGCGATCGGCCCGCGGGCCGCCAAGGGCCATTCGCGGGCCACTACCGGCCCGCGGGCCGCCGCGGCCCACCGGGCATATGCCCGGTATGCCCTATGGCCAGTCCGGGCCTGATCCAGAGTCTTGCAACTGTACATAAACCTTCCATTCGGCCACCACTAACCAATGCTCACAAGCAGAAACGGCTGCATTGGGCAGAGAAATACATGTAGGCTAATTTCCAAACAGTCCTGTTCACTGATGAGTGCCGTGCAACCCTGGATGGTCTAGATGGATGGAGTAGTGGATGGTTGGTGGACGGCCACCCTGTTCCAACAAGGCTGCAATGTGAGCAAGGCGTGGTAGATGTTTTGGGCCAGAATCATGGGAAGAGAGCTGGTCGGCCCCTTTAGGGTCTTTAACTGGATATGTTCTAACTGTTGAAAAATAAATAACAGACTTGCTTTTTCTGTGTCTTTTACACTGTTTACAGGTGTTATAACCACAGGGATAGGAGCCCACTGTCCTGTCCCCAACCATGAAATGGAAGGGGAAGTGGAATGAAATAGAGAAGGGGAAAGCATAGTACCCAAAGTAGGAGCTTTCTTACTAGAAAAACTGCATGCATCATGCAAAGCTTTGTCGGCATATAGGATAGGGAGGCAGTGTTTAACCACTTGCCGCCCGCCCTATTATAAAAAGACGGCGGCAAAGTGGTTTCAATATCCTGACTGGACGTCATATGACGTCCTCAGGATAGTGAGCCGTTGCGCGTCCCCGGGGTAAAGTCTCTCTGACAGAGATTTTTTACCACGTGATCAGCCGTTTCCAATCACCGCTGATCACGATGTAAACAAGAAGAGCTGGTTACAGGCTTTTCCTCACTCTGTCAGACCCGAGTAGAGGAGAGCCGGTCGGCTGCAACTCTGACAGGGGGGGTTTATGCTGATCGATTATCAGCACAGCCCCCCGAGGATGCCCACACTAGACCACCAGGGATGCCACCAGACCACCAGGGATGCTCACCACCAGGTATGCCACCCTAGACCACCAGGGATGCCAATCAGTGCCCAGAATGGATGCCAATCAGTGCCCACAATGGGCATCACTGATTGGCAGGCATTGTTGTTTGGCACTGATTGGCATCCATAAGTACAATATAATACAGTACATCCGTGCCCCCTATCAGTGCCCATCCATGCTACCTATCAGTGCCCATCCATGCTACCTATCAGTGCCCATCCATGCCCATCCGTGCCACCTATCTGTGCCCATCCGTGTTTCCTATCTGTGCCCATCCATGCCGCCTATCTGTGCCCATCCGTGTCGCCTATCTGTGCCCATCCATGCCGCCTATCTGTGCCCATCCGTGCCGCCTATCTGTGCCCATCCGTGCCGCCTATCTGTGCCGCCTATCTGTGCCCATCCGTGCCGCCTATCAGTGCCCATCCATGCCGCCTATCAGTGCCGTCTATCAGTGCCCCATCAGTGCTGCATATTAGTGCCCATCAGTGCCCATCAATTCCACCTCATCAGTGCCACCTCATCGGTGCCCATCAGTGCCGCCTTATCAGTGCCCATCAGTGCAGCCCCATCAGTGCCCATCAGTGAAGGAGAAAACTTACGTATTTACAAAGTTTTGTAAAGGAAACAAAAAAAAGCATTTGTTTTTCTCCAGAAAATAAAAATCCCAGAGATGATCAAATACCACCAAAAGAAAGCTCTATTTGTGGGAACAAAATTATACAAATTTAGTTTGGGTACAGTGTAGCATGACTGCGCAATTGTCGTCCAAAGTGCAACAGCGATGAAAGCTGAAAATTGGTCTGGGCAGGAAGGTGTATAAGAGCCCTGTATGGAAGTGGTTAATGATAGAGACAATCTGGTTGTATTGTTGCAAGTGGTCACAAAGTGAATCCCTCCCCTCCCACTGGACCTTCTTACTGATAGAAGAGGAATTCCCAATCAGATCACCAGGCTCTCTACTTCGTGCCAACTTTCTGCCTCGATCTATTAAATGTTGACTATATCCTCGTTCTCTCAACCTACTGGAAACAGTGTTACATTCTTCAGCAAAATACCTTATCGGAGGAACAATTTCTCCTTGCTCTAATAAACTCACCTGTTGGCAATGCCCGAACTGTATGCGCTGGATGAAAACTCAATGCCAGCAGAAGTGTGTTACCTTCACACTGTTTCCTGTAGGTTCTGGTAGAGACTATTCCACTATCCACACATCCCACCAAGTTAAATCCAGATAATCAATACTGACCAGATCTGAAGTGTAGGTTAGGGTGACCAGACATCCCCAGTTTCAGGGGACAGTCCCCTGATTGAGGACACTGTCCCCGGACCAAGTCTGCAGGGCCAAACTTTGGGGTGTGCGAGCTGTGCGGCCGCACAGTGCGCCATGGGCAACAGGGGCGCCGTGCGGCCATCCAGAGACGTACTAAGGGGGGGGGGGGGGGCGCCGCCCCCGGGTACCACACACTGGGGGGTATTAGACCAGAGGGGGGAGCTGCACTGAATGAGGGGGGGCTACAATAAAGGGGGGGCTGCACTGAACAGGGGGTCTGCATTGAAGGGGTGGATGCACTGTATTTTTCCCATTATCTGTGCCCCTTTCTGATGATCATGTGCTGGTCGGTGCGGAGGGAATATTTCTTTAGTTTCAGGTGCATGCCCATTCAGCTTCGCATGTTCTTCTGCCTTGGCTCAAATCCTGGCCAGCCACCTGCCTATCTCCTTGCCTTCCCTGGTGGAGTGATCTTCCTCCGCTCCCCATCCAGTAGTAGCCGGGGCCCGGAGAGTCAGACTTGAGAGGCTGTGAGGCGGGCGGCGACGGGCAGAGAGTCGCTGATTGTTGCCATTACTAGTAAAGAAAAAATATGTCCCCGGATTTCATTTTAAAAAACTGGTCACCTTAGTGTAGGTGAACTCCAAATTCAGATGATTGGTATTGAGATAAGACAAAAATGAGTCCAATACATTGGCTGGCCCCTTCCATAAGAATATCAAATCATCTAAGAGCTCCCCTCTGTCTGCAAGTCTCATTCCATTCATCTACCCTCTCTCTATCCTTGTCCATACCTCCCCCCAACTCCACCAACCTACCACGGCCACCCCCAGTCATTCCTCTCACTCACCCCCCACCCACCTTCCTGTCCTAGGCCACCCCCACACCTCTCCTTTTCGGCCATTTATATAACCTACATGTGATGTCCACCCCTATCCCTCCCCTGTAGCCCCCCTAATCTACACTGCCCCCCTCCCCACATCCACTCACTTCCTTCCTGCTATTGCAGCTCACTTCAGCTACGATTTCAAATACATTTTGTGGGACTTTATACCTAAAAGGTTTCATATTCATTTTATATAACCCCCACAGGGATTCTGGTACCACCACGGAATTCATCTATCTCCGTTAGCACATACCTACAGATCAAAATGTGTAAAGTGGAACTTGGGTAAGAAATTGGTGAAACAATAAATCTGTTAGGTGAAAATAAACCCTTTCGGGTCTTCCTGCTGCTAAAACACTACAACCTTGATATCAAGTGTAAAATAGAATATATAAAAACAGTGTAGCGGTGGATAAAGGATAAACCTTAAAGCGGTAGTAAACCCTCATCTCCTCTCCTAACTATTTACATATTCTGAAAGACATTGTAACGCTGCATCGATCGATCGCTATGTAATAAATGTCATTTTTCGTCTACCGCTTAAATCTTTGCTTTTGTGCAGTCTCCTTCTTCTAGTATGCCCGCGCCATTGTTGATTAGGTCTTCCGCATCTAATGCAGGGATAACTTCTGCCCACACTTGATTATGCTTGCTGTAATCCCACGCGTGCGCACTACGGCTAATATTCAAGCCTCTTCTTCATTCACGCCATCTGCCTCCTTCATACCCTGTGACGTAGGAGTCACAAGGTAAACATCCATGAGCCTCTGGGGGAAGGAAAAGTCAGCGTAAACCATCGCGTGATGTCTGGGCTGACGTCAACAGCAGGAAATGACGCAGCACCCAAAATAAACAGAGATGTGGCCGTCAGCGTCTCGGCTTGCCGGATTTCGCGATCGTATGGCGCATGCACGGAACGACGTCATCACTCGGCATATCAGCGATATACAGGAAAGGAAGCAGGTAGGACAGAAAAAAAAGGGAGCAATGAATTGGGGAGATTAAGATGCCTTGAGCAATACAATGTCTAAAATTTAGGTATACAACCTCTTTAAGTGAAATAAATACAAATCAATAAATGTTCTAAAGACGATTCCACGTGATCAATTAGTCCATGTATCCTAAACATCTAATAGATCCACAGGTGAAAATCCAAAATAAGAGAGCTTCAGTGAGTTCAGAGTGAAGTTGTAAACATCCAATGTGCAAGAAAATTTTCCATTACAGTAAGTGCAGCCAGCCCATCACCTGGAGATAAATTGAAGGCTTACCAGAAAGCCAGTGACCGCCCTTCGCAGGGGGGTCAAAAGAGGCTTATAGATGGATGAATCCTGCGGAATCGTTCCTCTGTCTTTCACGCACCGATCAGTTTCGATCCACAGCTAGCAGGTCCTTCCAAGGGTGTTCTTCCAGGGTTGTCACAGGAGTGTGGTGGAATGTGAGAGCACACACTGTTTTCTGCGACGTCTTATCAGTGACCAGGATGTGAGGTGGGGGGGTTCGGAGCCACAAAACCATAGAAAGATAGATGTTTTCCTCTCCCAGAAAGCGGGAGGATTTGTCAGGACACAGAGAGCGAGGGAGGGCTTGTCTGTCTTAATGCACAGGCCTGTGCATTAAGACAGACAAGCCCTCCCCCGCTCTCAGTGAGAGAGTGACTGGGTTCCCACCTCTGAGGATCCCAAGCTGTACTGCTGTACTTGCTGATATCTCCAAGTATTCAATCCAGAGAGGGCCTGTGGCAGAGGTATCTTTCTAAGGCTCACCAAGGAGGGTCTGTGGCAGAGAATTCATCCTATAATTGTCCGAGTGATACCCCGGCTGCCAGATCAGTGAGAGAGGCCTGTCCAGGTACTCCGGCGGGCGTGGAGAAGAGAAGTGTTACGCTTGGGAGCAGGACTGTTTCCCTATCATTACGCCTGAATCTGCTGTTCTCCCTTCTTCTTCAACTTTACTTTCCTCACCACAAGTTTACTGTTTTTACCCGGCTGGGTAATAAAGGGCACAGCAAAGAGCACCTGTCGTGGACATTCCTTTACTTCTACTACATGCAAATACGCATCACTCACCCCTAGGAATTTGGAGGAGCCATGAGATAAGGTGCCGCCCAAACATCCAGCAGCTCCTCTGGGGAATGTGTGTTTCAGTGATAGAAACACACATTGCTTACTTTACCACAAATCAAAACACACCGGGCCAGATTCACATAGAGATACGACGGTGTATCCCCTGATACACCGTCGTATCTCTGAGTTGTGCCGGTCGTATCTATGTGACTGATTCATAGAATCAGTTACGCATAGATATGCCTAAGATCCGACAGGTGGCACATGCGCAGTTAAATCGGCGCAGGGATGCGCCTGATTTAAATACTACACTCCCCCTAGCTGCGGAATTTGAATTCCGCCGGGGGATTTAAGATATGCCGCCGCAAGTTTTGAGGTAAGTGCTTTGTGAATTAGCATTTGCTTTAAAAAAATTTGGCGGCGGATCTTAACCACTTGAGATCGGCGCTATGGTCGAAAGACGTCCACAGCGCGGCTCTCAAGTGCCGTGTGGACGTCCCTGGACGTCCTGTCGTTAATGTTCCCTGTGCGCGCCACTGGGGGCGCGCATCGGGGAAACAACGTGCCCGGTGCATCGTTCCGGAGCCGATGCGAGTGCCTGGCGGGCGCGATGTCCGCCAGACACCCGCGATCGTCGGTTACACAGCAGGACGTGGAGCTCTGTGTGTAAACACAGAGCTCCACGTGCTGTCAGGGAGAGAGGAGACCGATCTGTGTCCCTTTACATAGGGACACATCATCGGTCACCTCCCCCAGTCAGTCCCCTCCCCCCACACAGTAAGAACACAATGAGGGAATACATTTAACCCCTTCCTCACCCCCTAGTGTTTTTTTTTTTTTTTTTTTTTTAATTTTTAAAAGGTTTTATCTGCGTGACAAGGAAATACCCAACACCCCATCTCCCCCCACCCCAGCTAAATCCCCCCTCCCCCCTACCCACCCCCACCCTTGACCATCCCACGACTCCACTGTAAGAATTTATTCTCTTAATAGAAAAAATGCGTTCCTATTCCACTCTCAGGTTTTCTGCGAACCTCCAGGATTTTTTAAATTCCAACCAGGGTACCCATATATCCTTTTCCCCTACCTTGTGTTTATAGCTCCCGTATTTTAATTTCTCTCTCCTATAAGTGTCCTCTACGGAGTCGATCCACTCCCACATTTGCGGACTTTTCGCGTCTCTCCATTTAAGGGGAATCAATCGTTTCGCTGCGTTCAACAAATGAGGGATCAGTGAACCCTTGTACTCCTTCTCTGGGGTCTCCCCCCCATGAAATAGAACTACCCATGGGTTATCTTCCACTTCTTTTTTTGTTATTACCTTTATCAGGGCCAAGATTTTTTTCCAATAGGCTTTAATTTTCAGGCAGTTCCACCAAAGGTGTGCCATGGTTCCTCTTGACTCACAACCTCTCCAGCATTTCTCTGACTCTCCCCCTCTGAATTTTACCATTTTATCTGGGGTGGCGTACCACCTCGTCAGACATTTGAAGTTCATCTCGGCGGTTCTTACATCTACTGCCGAGGTGTGAGTCATTTTCAGGATTCTTCCTATGGTCGTTTTCCCCCTTGGGACCCCTAAGTCTGTTTCCCAATTTTGGATGTATTTTAGCGTGTCCAACTCTTCCGTTTTCTGCAAGTAATTATAGATTTTAGATATATTTCCTTTTGAGCTTTCGATGCTACACAATTGTTCCAATAAGGTGTAATCCTCTTGTGACCTCAAAGGGTGTGGTAGGCGCTTGACGAATGATACTAACTGCAAGTATCTCCACTCGTCGAGCGCCCTAATTCCAATCCTATATTTAATATCGTGAAGTGTCCTAATTTTGCCATCTAGTGTTATATCTTTTAGCTGTGTTCTATTTGTGATCCAATTTCCCCCTACTTCTTTTGTCCCTGGAATGAAATATTCATTTTCTTTTAAATCAATAAAGGGTGAGTTGAATTCTGTTTTTAATTGTTTGTGAAGTCTATCCCAGATCCTCCATGCATTATGAGTAATTGTGTGTGTTGAGGTGTGTAAGGTTCTGTGTTGTGGTGGATTCCAAATTAATCTCCCTAACTGTGCCCTCGCTAAAGTGCATTCAATATTTATCCATCTTTTGTCCTGGGATTCTTTAGCCCATTCTATAACCCGTGAGAGAACCGAAGCATTATAATACAATCTGATGTCGGGTACAGCTAAGCCTCCCTTTTTCTTGGCCCGTTTTAGGATTTGAGCAGACACCCTGTGTTTTTTATTATTCCAAATATAGTTCATTATGAGGGAGTTAATTATTTTGATGAATGACGGTGGTAGGTATATTGGGACCATTTGGAACTTGTATAGAATTTTTGGGATGAGCACCATTTTTACTACATTTATCCTCCCGAACCACGAAATTGGTCTATTAAATATGTTTTTAATTTCCCTTTTTATTTCGTTGAGTAGGGGGATGAAGTTTATTCTATATATTTTCTTGATGGTATTTGCCAGTTTTATCCCCAAGTACTTTATTTCTTTTTGCCATTTAAAATTATATTTCTTCCGCAGATGTTGTTCTTCTTCTTTGAGAATATTGATATTTAGGATCTCCGTCTTTTCTGTATTCATTTTGAAGTTTGACACCTCACCATATTGTTTTAAGGTGGCTATTAACTTCGGGAGAGTGACTCTTGGGCTACTTATAAAAAATAAAATGTCGTCTGCGAAGGCGGATAATTTGTGCTCATCTTCTCCAACCTCCATTCCATATATTTCTGGATTTTGTCGGACCATTGCCAGCAGGGGTTCCAATGATAAGACAAAAAGAAGAGGGGACAGGGGACAGCCCTGCCTGGTTCCATTTCTCATCTCGAAGGGTGCGGATAAAGATCCATTGATCTTGATCCTAGCGCATGGGTGGAAATAGAGCGTTTTGATCCATTTGATCATCCTTGGGCCAATTCCTATACATTCTAGTGTTTGTATCAGGAACCCCCAGTCTACCCTGTCAAACGCTTTCTCAGCGTCTACCGACAGGAATAGACTGGGGGTCCCTCTTTCTTTGGTCTGCTCCATGAGAAGAAGTGCCCTGACCCCATTGTCCTTTCCCTCCCTCCCAGGTATGAAACCAACCTGGTCTGGGTGGACAATGGCAGTCATCACCCCCTTCATTCGTTCGGCCAAAATTTTTGCATACAGTTTGGTATCTGCATTCAGGAGTGAGATAGGTCGGAACCCTGAACAGTTCGTATTGTCCTTTCCCTCTTTTTTAATGACAGTGATCGTAGCTGTTAATGCCTCTCTGCTCATCTCGTAGTCTCGCCCCAACCCATTGAAATATTGACATAGTCTAGGGACTAAGATAGTACTAAACCTTTGTATGTAGGCCGACGTGAAGCCGTCTGGTCCCGGGCTTTTCCCATTGGGAGTATTTTTTAGGACCTCACTTATCTCCTGTTCAGTAATACGTTCCTCCATTCTTTCTATCTCAAATTCTTCTATCTTCGGTAGATTAGATTGCCGTAATACTTCCCTGATCTTATCCTGTTTTTCGGCAGGGTCCCTGATCTTCTGTTGGACATTGTATAGTTTTTCGTAATAGCTTCTAAAAGATTCTGCTATTTTATTTGTCGCGTATACTAAGTCCCCATCCCCATTCCTAATTTTTTCGATAAAGTTCCTGGTTTTCTTTTTTCTTACCATTCTGGCCAAGTTTTTACTAGGTTTATTTCCCCAGACAAATCTTTCACTCTCTACCCTGTCTATGAAATTCTTGGTTTCTTGCCCGGCAAGGGCTTTATATTCATCCCTTGTTAAAGTTAACTTACGGAGTGTCTCCCTCTTTTGGCCCTGTAATTTATGTTCCTGTTCCAGCCTATATATCTCCTCTTTTAGTGTTTTTAATTTACTCCTTCTTATTTTATTTTTCTTTGCCCCTTCTGCAATAAAAATCCCTCTTATATACGCTTTGTGGGCGTCCCACAGGGTTGCTCCTGTGATTCCCTCCTTGTCATTCTCCTGAAAGTACCATTCCAATTCTTTCTGTACTCTCTCGACCACAACCTCGTCTCTCAACAGACTTTCATCCAATCTCCATTCAGGAAGAGTGCATTTTTGTATGGATGTGCTTATTTTCATGGTTATAGGGGCGTGGTCAGATAGCGTTATGATCTCACAACTTGCTTCGACCACCCTCTCCAAAAGTCTATGGTCAACAAGGACGTAGTCGATCCTCGAGTACGTCCCATGCACCGGGGAAAAAAACGTATAGTCTCGTGTCTTGGGGTTAAGGATTCGCCAGACATCCACCATTTGGTTTTGTGTCATTTGTTTTTTCAGTAGCTTAAGGTGCTCGCCGTTATTCCCCTGAGCATGGGACGTACTATCGATGCTCGGGCACATACAGAAGTTAAAGTCCCCCATCAACACCACATGTCCCTTTTCAAAATTTTTTAATTTTCTAAGGATTTTACTGATATATTTAGCCGAATTCACATTGGGTGCATACACATTTGCCATAGTGTAGTCCTCCTCTCCTAGTTTTATTTTTAAGAACAAGAATCTCCCCTCCGGATCATTCAATCTGTCCACCAGTGTGTATCTAACTCCTCTTGCAAATCCTATGGCAACCCCCCGAGATCTCGATGAGACTGTATCTCCATAATACCAGACGGGAAATTCAGATGAAAACAGCTTTATATTGGACTCTAAGGTAATGTGGGTCTCTTGTAGGTAGGCAATGTCTACTTTATACTGCGTAAGTTCGGCAAGAATTTTATGTCTCTTAATATGGGAGTTTAATCCTTTTACATTATATGATAAGAACTTAATATCCGTCATTTATCTCTCTTTTTTTTTTTTTTTTTTTTGAGTTTGAAAAGAATTCTTGTGGAGTCGTTCAGATGGTCCCCCTCCCATTACCCTCCCTTCCCCCGCCTCCCATTTCCCCCCCTCCCAATTCCCCATCCCCCCCTCCCCCCCCCCTCCCTGGCCCACTATTGGCCTGGGAGCCGCTGGTAGAAGACTCGTCATCTTCATCCTCGGCTCCTCTTTCGTGGTGGTACTCAATGCACTCCATTGACTCCTCCTCCCTCTCCCCCCCCCCCCAATCAGCCCCCTGATTTTCTAGGCTAACCCAAGCCCCACTAGCCCGCCCACTCCGGTAAATCTGGAACTGTCAAGTCCATTTTTGAGCAGAAATCTTTGAGATCCTCCGGGAACCTAAGTCGTGCAGTTTTACCCCCCTTTATGCCTATAAGGCACGCCAGAAAACCCCAATGATATTTTATGTTTTGTGCCCGCATCAGCTCTAAGAGGGGTTTCAGGTGTCTTCTCCTTTCTAGCGTTTCTTTCGACAGATCAGAAAATATCTGTAGTTCAGTCTCTCTATATTTCAGGGGGGGTTTCCCCCTAAGCCGTCCCCAAATTTCTGCTCTATCGATATAGTTCCTGAAACGTACCACTACATCCCTAGGACCGGATCTTTCTGTCTGTTGGGGATTCCCCACTCTGTGAACTCTATCGATCTTGAGGGGCTTGGATTCTACTGATCTCTCCAGTAGGGGATTAAAAATTGTGTTCATGATATCTCTGAGATCTTCATCCCTATCTTCTACCACCGATCTGATTCTGAGGTTCTGTCGCCTGTTGCGGTTCTCCTGGTCCTCGATCCTGTATGCCGTCAATCGCTGACTTTCGGTCAGGGCCTTTACTTGCTTTTTCAGGGAGTTAATTTCCTGGTCCTGTTCTTCTATTCTCCTTTCCGTCTCGACCACTCTTTCACGCAGCCCTCCGAGATCTATTCTTACCTTGTTAATTTCTGTCTTTATAATATTTTCCATGACGTTTTCCATCCTCTGCAACATTGCGTTCATCTCTGCCTTTGTAGGGGGATGTGTATCTTGGGCTAGCTCCTCTGCATTTGTTTGCTCTTGTTCGCTTTCTAATGTCGTTTCACTTCTAGAGCTCTCCGCACTATCTACCCCTTTCTTTTTATCGCTCTTCTTCTTTTCAGTCTTCTTTGCGAGTCCTGGACTTTTAAGGATCCCTTCTTGAGTCATATATTGCTGAATGGAGCTATTCCCCGAATTATTCTTAGTTGGTTTAGTAGTACCGCCTCTCGTAGCTCTATTCATTTTATTGGAGGGTCTAATTCTCTTCCCCAGTTTGGAAACAGCAACAAGGAAGAGGTCCGTAAAGAGGGGCCAATGAAAGGGGGGACCCCAGAGCGGAGGTGTCACCACGGCCAGTCTACCCCTTTTCCCATTCAGGTTTTATCTGTACCAGTCACTCAATTACTATTATGGTCAGGCCTGCCGTATCTTCCCGCTTGTCCTCTTATACTAGGTATGTCAGCGATGTAGTTTAGGGGTATTTTCCTTCTTGCTCTGGAATGTCCGCCCAACCAAGTGGTAGACTGCTATAGGTCAGCTACCTTTGAGTCCTACTCCAGGTGTATCCTACAGGGTTGTGTAGTTATAACCGCTAAACCGTTATTACTTCGGGGACAGTGATTAACATGTTCTCCCGTAAATCCCAACCCAGAGACTCTGTAATGGGAAATGCTCCACAAATGCCCTGTGTGATTAAATACTGTGACTGCACCCTGTATGAGGGTTTTACACTCCTTAGTCAGTAAAGGCTTAATAGGTTTAATACCGGTAATACCGGTTTATCTCTCGCCCTCTTTAGTCACAGCACTACATCATCGTCAAGACTTACTTATCAGCGCTCCCAAGATCGAGGCAATTATTTTATCGGTACTCCCAAAATCAGAGGAACTCACTGCATTCCATCACAATCACAATTCAACTTTTTTCCTCCTCTTATGCATCGGTCTATCACAGTTCCCCTTTTTTGAATATTTTGGATATTCAAGGAGTGGATTTTATGCCTTTTGTGTAGCAAGCGCTTCAATTCTAGTCTTATCTCAGCGGATCCTTCATTACCACATACCTATTAATATCCTGATCAATTGCCACATGTTTCAATCCGTCCAACCAGGGTTTTTTTTTTTTTTTTCCAATTGGGGTTTGACAAACTGCTGTTTCTTTAAACTATACCAGACTGGTTTATGCAGGGGGGGGGGGGCGAGGATGTCCCCGGGGGGGGAGGGGGGGGATCGGGACGGCACCCGACCCTGCTCGGCTCTACTGAGCGTCTCACCCAACCGGAGGACCCGCGCTTTCAGCCCGCCTGACAGTTCCGGCTTCCTCCGCTGCTCTCCTCCTCCTCATGTGCAGCAGCTGTGTCCCAAGCCGAGCTCGCCTCTTCACGCGTCCGGGTGCGTCCTGGGTCTCGGCTGAGCTAAGGGCCGTGTTGCGCAGGGCTAGATCTCCAGCTCCGGTCTTCCGGATGTCAGCCTCTCACGCTGCATCCTCCGGTCAGCTGCTGGTGTCCTCGGATCCCCGCTGCTCGCAACCTCAAGCCATGGAGCGCGCGGCACCTCCCACCGACGCACTCGTCACGTCCGCATCCTCCTCTCAGCAGCGCTTTTTTCCCATTAGGTCTTCTAATCTGCCCATTAGCTATATCCTCACCCCCTAGTGTTAACCCCTTCACTGCCAGTCACATTTATACAGTAATTAGTGCATTTTTATAGCACTGATCGCTGTATAAATGTGAATGGTCCCAAAATTGTGTCAAAAGTGTCCGATACGTCCGCCGCAATATCGCAGCCCTGACAAAAAAAAAATCGCAAATCGCCGCCATTACAAGTAAACAAAAAAAAAAATCATAAATCTATCCCCCATTTTGTAGGCGCTATAACTTTTGCGCAAACCAGTCGCTTATTGCGTTTTTTTTTTTTTTTTTTTACAAAAATACGTAGAAAAATACGTATCGGCCTTAACTGAGAAAAAAATTGTTTTTAAAAAAAAAAATTGGGATATTTATTATAGCAACAAGTAGGGTTGTCCAGATACCGATACTAGTATCGGTATCGGGACCGATACCGAGTATTTGCGGGAGTACTCGTACTCGCGCAAATGCTCCCGATACCTAAATAGAATACTTTTTTTGTATTTATCAACATGTTCTATGAAAATTCTTTGAGTTTTTTACTACTGCGTGACAAGCAAATAAAACATTTTTATTCATTTTTACTAATTTTTATTCTTTTATAATGTCTTGAGTTAGAGTTCTTCATAATTCTAAAGAAAATATCCTTAGTCTGTATTGTGGTTTGAAAACTGTCACATGACATTTAAAAAAAGTATCGGTATTCGGTATCGGCGACTACATGAAAAAAAGTATCGGTACTTGTACTCGGTCCTAAAAAAGTGGTATCGGGACAACCCTAGCAACAAGTAAAAAATATATATATATTTTTTTAAATTGTCGCTCTTTTTTATTTATAGCGCAAAAAATAAAAACCGCAGAGGTGATCAAATATCACCAAAATAAAGCTCCATTTGTGGGGAAAAAAAGGACGCCAATTTTGTTTGGGAGCCACGTCGCACGACCGCGCAAATGTCAGTTAAAGCGACGCAGTGCCGGAAGCTGAAATTTCGCCTGGGCACGAAGGGGGTTTATGTGCCCAGTAAGCAAGTGGTTAAATCACATAGGTTACGTGGATCTAAAGATCTGCTAACCTATGTGAATCTGGCCCACCAAGTGCATATAAAAACAATGTACACAAAATAAATGTCCAGACATCTAATAAGAATAATATGTTCTTTGGCCCTACTATCAGCATTCACTACGATTACCTCCTAATTCTATGAGGAGATTATGTGCACTATATTTATCTAAAGGTCCGAGACCTATAGGATTTGGTAGTCTATAATCGGCCCTGGGGCATATATGTATCACATTTCTCAGCTTGACTAATGGTTCTAAATTCTGATGCAGCGAGTTGTCCGCACTGGATTTTTTTGATACATATTAGACATCCGGACGTTTATTTTGTGTACATTGTTTTTACATGCACTCTTGGGGGTTGATTTACGAAAGGCAAATATACTGTGCACTGCAAGTGCAGTTGCTCTACAGCTTAGTAAATTCCGACAGTCTAGCGCCGCACCACCGCTGCCCTGTGTGAAATGGGCCTAAGAGCGAGTGTAATACTCGCCAATACTAACCAAAGTCTTGGTACCAGAGTGTAATGCTTCAGCTAGAACCATTAACATGAGATCATGCATTCCAAGCTCGGCCAACTTTTGACAGCATAGAGCAGCTATTCTTAACCAGGTTCTGTGAAACCCTATGGTTCTTCCATAGGTGCTGCATAGTTCTGAGGCCAGTACTACTTGGCACAGCCAACTGCATGACACCAATGAACTTTGTCTGCAAGGATGGCATCCTGAAAAACACTTTAAGGGGAGCCTTTTCCTACTGACCCCCAATGAATTGGTTTTAGCAGGACGTGCACTGCATACTCCCGCAACGTGACTAAGCCAGCCAACCCAGCGCCTCACTAAGCAGCTGTTTGCTTGGACCTGCTGCACCTCCTAGCTCCCTGGCCACTGTCAGTCTGCATACCACGTGCCTGTTTAACAGCCGAGAGGGAGCCGGGAGATACAGCAGAGCTGCACTAAAGCCGGGCATTGTTATCACTGGGACTGAAATGTGAGTGCTATGGTGGGGCTCTCTGATGGGGACCTAAATGCTGAGAGCTGGCTCTGATGAAGGAGGCAAATGTGGAAGGGGGTGCTATAAGGGGGACACAATTGTGCTGGGGTCTCTGATGGTGACATTAATGTGTGTGGGGGGTCTCTGATGGGGACATTATTGTGCAGGGGTCTCTGATGGGGCATTAATGTGTGTGGGGGTCTCTGATAGGGACATTAATTTGTGTGGGGAGTCTCTGATGGGACATTATTGTGTGTGTGGGTCTCTGATGGGGGCATTATTGTGTGTGGGGGTCTCTGATGGGGACATTATTGTGTGTGGGGGTCTCTGATGGGGACATTATTGTGTGTGGGGGTCTCTGATGGGGTCATTATTGTGCAGGGGTCTCTGATGGGGACATTATTGTGCAGGGGTCTCTGATGGGGACATTATTGTGCATGGGAGTCTCTGATGGGGACATTATTGTGCGTGGGGGTCTCTGATGGGGAAATTGATGCGCTGGGGTCTCTGATGGGGACATTAATGTGAAGGGGTCTCTGATGGGGACATTAATGTGAAGGGGACATTAATGTGCAGGGGGTCTCTGATGGGGACATGTGTGTGGGGGTCTCTGATGTGGACATTAATGTGCAGGGGTCTCTGATGGGGACATTATTGTGCAGTGGTCTCTGATGGAAACATTATTGTTCAGGGGTCTCTGATGGGCACATTAATGTGTGTGGGGGGGTCTCTGATGGGGACATTAATGTGCATGGGTCTCTAAAGGGGACACAAATATGGAAGGGGGTTCTGATGGGAACATAAATATGGAAGGGGGATCTAAGGGGGACACAAATGTGCAGCCAAGAGGCTGATGGGGTCACAAATGTGTTGGGAGACTCTGATGGGGATCAAATATATGGGCAGTGTGTGTCACGGTAACACAGATGTAAGGCCTTTTGCTCACTGGAAGTTTATCCCTGTGCATAAGGTTACGGCATTTAGGTTTGATCTGAGGATACAGGTGCGCCATCCAGCTCTCCTGCCGGCAGCCTGTCAAATTCTATTCTATTCTGCTGCTGCAGATTCATTTATATGTAGCGCCTGTGTACTTTCAGTCCAGAAGCTATCTTAAATTTAGAGGGGGATGAGAGAGTTAGTTAACTCTCATTCAGCTAATTCATGAAAATTAGGCCTCTACTCTAGCTGGGCTGTACTGCCAGTTCATTCTGTGTTCCAGAGGTGCCTTTCCACCTCGGGGCGACAGGTGGCAGCAGTGAAGTTCAGTCCGAAGCGCCTCTTGCCAGCAGCCAGTCAGGAGGGGTTTTCCCTCACGGGGCATGCTGGGGGAGGGTACTTCTGGAGCGGACACCATTTTGTGAGGAGTTCTGGTTTTTGTTCCGGGTGTAGCACCCACCTTCAGGGTGTGCGCGCATCACAGGCCCCGGTGATATGGCCTACCAGGCCGGGGCGCACGTGCTACGAGGTGTCCTTGGTTCTGGGACCATGTTGACCCGGAGCAACTGAAGCTATGGTGGGACCCCAGTGATCTACTGGGTTCCCCAAACTTTGAAGAAGATCCCATGCAAGTTGTGCTGTTCGGTGAGGAGTCAGTCTGAGGTGAGCCCGGAGGCAGGCAATCCAACAGGGCCTAGACAATCCACCGGGGATCAAGGTGACCGGACATTGAGAGTTTGTCTGTTGGCAACCTGTCAGTCGGTGACCAGATGAGGAAAACTACCTGAGGGAGATTCAGGCATTAAATTCACTGGAGAAGATTCACTTCATAATCCTACGTACGAGGGAAGGGCCTGTGGCAGAGGTTCTTCCCTGATTTTCATTTGCACCAGGGCTGTGGCAGAGACTTGTTCTTCTTCCAGTCCTCCGAGTGATACTCTGGCTGCCAGGTCGGTGTGAGAGGCCTGTCCGGGTACACTATACCCCCTCGGCTGAGGGGAGACGAAAGTAAAGTGTTATTTGAAGCAGGACTGCTTCTTTTCTTGTTCAAGCCTGAGTCTGCAATTCTCCTTCTCACCCATTTTTTACTATCTACCTCAAGTTTACTGTTTGCCGTGTTGGGCAGTAATAAAAGCTACAAGAAAAGACACCTGCTGCTTGGACATTCCGTCATTGCTCTCATCATCTTATCATCATTACCCCTAGACGCTCACAAAGGTAACACGCCGTCCCTATTCTATCCAGCGGGGGTGAGCACTACATATAAATAACTGTTTTTTTTTCGGCTTGCGATTGCGAATATATGAATTCAGTAAAATGTGGCCCTCGAAGTAAAAAGTTTGAAGACCCCTGCTCTAGGGTAAAAATGGTGACAAAGACTGGCATAGCGGGACAATTTCATGCCCACCTGTGGCACTTTCAGATGGCCATAGATGACTGTTCTGAGTGGAACACAGGTGACTGTTATGCATGGATCAATCAGACGGGTTAAACACCTTATCCAATCTTAGGATTTGGAACAATAAATTCCACCTGCAAAGTTTAACTGACGTCCTAGAAAGGTCATTGTTACTTATAAACTCGACTTTTCTATAGAGCTTTTCACATGAACTAATTGTAGGCTTTGTTTAAAATTATAGATTGTATTCCTCATCCTTTATGGGAGGAGAGGGTAGGGCTTCTTCTGGTAAATGTAAAGAGGGGGCATGCAATGGGGGAGGAATATGGGTACATAAGAGGATGTGCGCCTGTAATCACAGAATCAGAAGCAATTTGTCTCTTGCCAGGTGAGTGTTCTGAATTGATCTCCTAAGGCTAGGTTCACTCATGTCCGGCTGCGGTTTGCAGTTTTTAAAAAGAAAAAGTCTAATGCAACTTTATTCAACGGTTCAGGTACAATTCAGGTGCACATTTTTACTTGAATTTACTCCTGAATCGGACCTAAAATTGCACAGGACTCTTTTTAAAAACAGACTCCGGCCACCCTGGAACATATGTGCATCGACTCCATTGCAACCCGTTATGCAGATCGGATGTGGTTTAAAACACATCTGATTTGCATGTGTGTGAACCGAGCCTTAAAAAAAAAAAAACTCCTATCTGTATACAGGACAAGGTTCATTGCCTATGGAGGACTTTTGTATTGCCTTTGGTCTAAATTCTAGGCAGAATTTTATAATCACTATCTTATTTATATATTATGTTTTATGATATATTATATGTTCTATGCTGTCCTTTTATCTGACATTCGTTATATTCACATAATTCCTGATTTTATAGATTGTTATTCTTATTGATATATTGAATTGATGGCAAAACGATATTAAGTTTATATATCTTTTACAGTATATAATTATGTCTATATTATGCTATATTTTTTTTATATCATATGCCATATGGTATATGACCTTAAAAAATTTAAATATAGAAGAGTGATGGCAGAAAAAAGAGAGGACGTTGTCCATTAAATCTGGCCCGCCTTTTTTAAATCTAATTTTATATATATATTTTATATATATATATCTATATATATATATATATATAGATATATATATATATATATATATATATATATATATATATTTTTTTTTTACTTTAAAAAATTACTTAAAGGTTTATTATGGGGTAAGAAGGTTGGAAAATAGGGATAAAGAGACAATGTCATGCTTATGGCACTGCCAAATAGTCATAGTTAGTTGCTCTACAGAGAATACAACTAGTAAGATAGTTTAGGAACAATATATTTTACATTGATAAAGTGGCCTATAAAGTGTTACTCAGTTTTCTTATTCATTTATATTTACTTTTTTTTCTGAGTGTAGATCTATGTTTTTTTTTACAAGCATGTTTAAACTCACTTAGGGTCACTCATGCCTGCAAATGCACTCTCCCCTAGATCAGATGCAAGAACCCCAACGGAGATTACTATGCTTAGCTGTGGGAGGCACCCTAATTTAATGCAATTGGAGGCTGCTGGCTCCCGCAGCTGATCGCAGCCAATCACATGTAATTATGCAGTGATCACATACCAGTGATCGGCCCTGAATGCGAACTGCCTAAGGCCCCTTTCACATTTGCGGACCGTATGTCCGCATTTTCATCCATCCGTTGCGGATGAAAACGGGACATACATTGGTCCCTATGTGATTGCGGGCGTCAGCGGATGACCATCCGTTGACACCCGTAATCGTCTGCCCCCGCAAAGATCTGATTTTTCGGACGGAAGAAAATCCGATCCGCCAGACGGAAGAAAAATCGGATCTGATGAACACAGACATACGGTCCGTGTTCATCCGATCCCCCATAGGGGAGAGCGGAGGAAAGACAGGGCGGTCCCTGCACAGTGTGCGGGGACCGCCCTGTCAGCCGACGGCATTTCCGACAGCAGAACACCCCCTCCCCCCACTTCTCAACTTTCTTTAATGTGACATGTCACTGTCCTCAGCGCCCCCCGCTTCTCATTTTTAATGTGCCATGTCATTTTGCTTAGGGCCCCAGGGAGGTCAGGATCAGCACTGCTCACTCAGGTTATAAAACGTTATATGGTATTTACTATATTAAGTCATGCTATACGGTACAGTCATCTTTTGTGTTATGTTATATGGTATTTTAACACATTACATTTTGTGCAGTTATCTGTTTTGAGCTTAGTTAGATGTCCATATGGTGGTTGGAGAAATTTTTTAGGACCTGTTACAAATATAAACTATAACAGCAGGTTTCTTTTTTATGATTGTGCCTTGTATCATTTTTGTAATGACCGTAAACCTTTTGGATATCAGATAGTGCCAAAATAAAATTCTGGTGTGATATGTACTGTGAATCATAGGAATATTATTATTATCAATAAAACCAGATGGCATACACCCACAGATCATAAAATAATTGAGCTCTGTCATTTCAAAGCCATTGCTTCTAATTTTTAGGGACTCTTTAATGACTGGCACAGTACCACTAGATTGGCATAAGGCCATAGAGGTGCCTATATTTAAAAAGGGGTCCAAGTCTTTACCAAGTAACTATAGACCTGTTAGTTTAACTTCTATAATTGGGAAGATACTGAAGAGTTTAATAAAATACGACATTAGTTTTTGCAAAAAATAAATAAAATAAAAACATTTTAATCAAAAGTCAGCATGGATCCAAGGCAGATGTCTTTATGAGGAGATAATGAAAACCTTGGACGGAGAGGTGGCTGTGTTATACTTGGATTTTGAAAAAGCATTTGACACAGTTCCCCACACACGGATAATGTATAAGGTAAAGTCCACAAGCTTGGAAAAATCGTTTTGTAAATGTATGGAAAACTGGCTAAAAGGCCAAACTCGGAGAGTAGTGGTTAATGATTCATACTATGAATGGTCTAAGGTTATCAGTGGTGTACCACAAGGTTCAGGCTGGATTCACACCTATGCATTTTTTGTGCTTTTTGCATTTTGCAGATTTGCACTACAGAACATGTTCCATAGGAAACCATGTTAACCTGCCTGGCGGTATCCCCGAGCGTGACTCGGGGAGTTTTTTTCATGCTGCGATCGGTATTCCTGACTCACGCTCAGGGGTAGCTGTGCAGAGTGTGCAGCGGCGCGGCTTACCTGCTCGCAGCATCCACAGACAAGTTACTCACCTTGTGCCTGGATCCTGCGATGCATCCCCGCTGTGTGAGCGAGCGGGTCCTCGCTCGATTCACAGTGTCCCCGTGTGTCGCCGATCTCCGTTCCCTGCGACGTTACGACGCACGGGGGCGGAGAACGGCGCCAAATTCAAAAAAGTAAATAAACACAATACACACAGTATACTGTAATCTTATAGATTACAGTACTGTATGTAAAAAATACACACCCCCCTTGTCCCTAGTGGTCTGCCCAGTGCCCTGCATGTTCTTTTGTATAATAAAAACTGTTCTTTCTGACTGCAAACTGTAGATTGTCCAAAAGTGTCCCTTTATGTCAAAAATGGTTTTAGAGCAGCTAGAAAACAGCGATAATAAATTATAATCACTTGCAGAATTGTGCGATAGCGATTTGTGGGGAAATACGTCATAAAAAAATAAAAGTAATTATTTATAATTATTTATTATATTATAATTTATAATTTAGTTTTTTTTTTTAAATCATACCCGGGATGCCTACAAGACTCTTGTTTGGTCAGATTTAAGTGAGTTATTCCTAAAAATTACAGACCTACAGTATAAAACGCCAAATTTCCATGCAAAATAATTGTACCGCTTTTGGTACGTAATTCCAGACAGAATCATACCGCCAGGGAGGTTAAATGGACTGAAGAGCAAATCTGCAAAAAGCACTAAAACTGCACAGGTGTGAATCCAGCCACAGTGTTGGGACCCTTACTTTTTAATATCTTTATAAATTATATAGGATCTGGTTAAAAGTACCATTTCAGTCTTTGCAGATGACACCAAGCTATGTAGTGGAATAACGTCCTCACAGGATGTCTCCAACTTACAAGCCAACCTCCATGCAATGTTTAATTGGGCAACTGTGTGGCAAATGGGGTTTAATGTTGATAATTGTAAAGCTATGCACTTGGGGCTGAGAGCAGGAAGGCCATTAGAAATGTTGGGGCCCTTTACACAGCTTTGGATCTGGCCAGCTCTCCCTTTCCCTGAGTCTGACCACCAACATTCTACAGGGCCGTCCCACTGATTCCGCCCATTGGCTACCCCACAAAGGCCCATCCCATGTTCTCCATCCCATGTCCTCATCGTCCAGTCTCATCTCCCCAATGCCATGTCCTCTTCCTCCTACAAACAAAGATTTGGTGGCACATCCTAAAAGATGCATTAAAGATGGTGCAGCCATAAGACCATAAAACAGAAAAAAATATTACAGTGCACACATGCAAAAAATTACATTTAACTCCTGCAATCTTGGTGTACTTTGTCACAGTAAGTGGGCTTAAGCACCATACAGGCATATGGTGTGACCAAATCCCCATATTTTTTGAAAATGTTCAAGTAGCCTTGCAGGAGTTAAATGTCATTTTTTGCATGTGTGCGTTGTAATATTTTTTTCTCTTCCTCCTCCAGTCCCATCTCCTCCATCCCAGGTTGTCTTCCCCCTGCAGTCCCATTTCCTCCATCCCATGTCCTCCTCCTACTTCAGTGCCATCTCCTCCATTCCATGTCCTCCTCCTCCTCCTCCAGTCCTATCTACTCCAGTCATATCTCCTCCATCCCATGTCCTCCTCCTACTCTAGTCCCATCTCCCTCATCCCATGTTGTCCTCCTCCTCCAGTCCCACCCATCTCCTTCTCCTCCAGTCAAATCTCCTCTGTCCCATGTCCTCCTCGAGTCCCATCTTCTTCCACCACAGGAGGGGGGGGCAGTGGGATAGTTGGGGGCAGCTGGACAGGACAGTAGGTGGACAGTGGGGCAATTAGATGGAGTGTCACAGGAGAAGAGCAGTGGGACAGAAGGGGAGCAGCAGGATGAAAGGGAGGCAGTGGGACAAGAGGGGGCAGTCGGACAGGTAGAAGGCAGCAGGACAGGAGGCAAAAGTGTCAGAGGAGGAGGTCAGCGGAACAGGTAGGGGGCAGTGAGATAGGTAGGGCAGCGGGACAGATGGGGCAGTGTCACAGGAGGGGGCAATGGGACAGGTGGGGTGCAGAGGGACATGTGGGATGCAGTGGGACAGGTGGGGGGCAGTTTCACATAAGGGGGAAGCAGGACAGGGTGGAGCATCGTGAAAGGTGGGAGGCAGCAGGAAAGGTGGAGGCAGGGGCAGTGGCAGAGGAGAGGGGTAGTAGGACAGGAGGGGGGCAGGGTCACAGGAGGAGGCAGCAGGACAGGTGGGGAGCAGTGTCACACACACCTTGGGAAGCATGAGTTCTCCCAGCTCTCACCTGTCTTGCAGTGACTCCTCCAGATGGTGTCAGTGGAGAGGATCTGGTGCCAGGAGGGGTAGCTGAGCCCATCTCCACCAGGATCTCAGACAGAAGCTGCAACAAAGAGCACAGGGGCATCTCCACCCTGGATTCCTCCTCTTTTGTCCCGTCTTCAATGAGGCCCTCTGCTGGCAACTGGCCTCACCCATACCGCACAGCCCGACATACGCTGCCATTCCTGACAGCAGTCCACAACTGCTCTCTGCATACACGTGGGATCCGCCCACCACTGTACTGTCCTCTGCATCCTGGCAGACAGTCTGCTGTGACAGCAGCTGCCCCGCATTAAAGACAGCTCGGGTTGGGACTCAGGGTCTGTGCCCCTCAGGACACCCGGTCCCCCTACTTGTTTATGGGCTGCCCCCCCCCCCCTAATGGCAGGCCAGGGTGAGAGTATGCATGCATCATACATACTAGGGGGTGTACAACTGGGGGATCAATGGTGAAGAAGGATCTGGGTGTTCTGGTAGATCATAAGCTTAATAATAGCATGCAATGCCAAGCTGCGGTTTTTAAAGCGAGCAAAGTCCTTTCTTGTATTGAGAGGTATGGACTCCAGAGAGAGAGAAATATAATTTTGCCACTGTACAATCATTAGTAAAACCTCATCTAGAAAAAGCCTTTAAGTTTTGGGCACCAGTTCACAAAAAAGATATCGGGGAACTGGAGAAAGTGCAGAGAAGGACAACCAAACCGATAGGAGACATGGAGGAGCTCAACTATGAGGAATATTAGAGGAACTTACAGTAATTTATTCTCTCTTGAGAAGAGGAGATTAAGAGAGGATGTGATCAACATGTATGGTTACATAAGTGGTCCATATAGTGAATTTGGTGTAGCGTTATTCACTTTAAGGTCAGGACAAGGGGACACTCTATGTCTGGAGGAAAAGAGATTGAAATTCCAAATACAGAAATGATTCTTCACAGCAAGAGTTGAGAAAATGTGGAATAGACTAGCTGCCTGGACACTACCAGCATTGGGCAGTGCCCAGCACAGCCAGAGCAGCTGTTCACCTGCTTCCTATAACTTTCCTTGAACCATGTGGCGTGTGCTTGCTTGTTATGCTGAGTGCAGCTTAAAGCACAGGGGCAGTTTAAGTTCTTTAAAAGATGGTTCAAACTGTGCTCTGCAAAACAGCCAGGCATGTGTGTGTCCAATGCTTTTAGGGTCAATGTAGCCCTAATACTAAGCAGGTCAGAGGGCATTATGCCAGGATAGCTAATTTGCATGCTTGTTTAGAGCAGTGGGTCAGCAATGTTACATAGTTAGTCAGGTTGAAAAAAGACACAAGTCCATCTAGTTCAACCATCAAAAAAAAAAAAAAAAATCGTACAATCCCATATACCCAATTACATACCCACAGTTGATCCAGAGGAAGGCAAAACAAAAAAAAAAAAAAACAGCAGAGCATGATCCAATTTGCTACAGCAGGAAAGAAAATTCCTTCCTGATCCCCCGAGAGGTAATCGGATTTTCCCTGGATCAACTTTACCTATAAATCTTAGTACCCAGTTATATTATGAACATTTAGGAAAGTATCCAGACCTTTCTTAAAGCAATCTACTGAGCTGGCCAGAACCACCTCTGCAGGGAATCTATTTCACATTTTCACAGCTCTTACTGTGAAGAAACCTTTCCGTATTTGGAGGTGAAATCTCTTTTCCTCTAGACGTAAAGAGTGCCCCCTTGTCCTCTGTGTTGACCGTAAAGTGAATAACTCAACACCAAGTTCACTGTATGGACCCCTTATATATTTGTACATGTTGATCATATCCCCCCTTATTCTCCTCTTCTCAAGAGTGAATAAATTCACTCTTAAAGTATTAATTTCTTTATAAGATGGTCACTGATGCATATCTAGTCCCTACATGTTTCGCCAACATTGGCTTCCTCAGGGGATTGTATGATCACCAGTGTAATAAATGGCTCAAGTGAAGCCAAATAGTAGGCATACACTCAGGCCAATCCAATAACCGTAACAGAGGGGGGTATTTCTGTCGCCACAGGGGGCACAGAAGAGCCAAGATAAACTCTGTTTATAAAAATAGTGTGAGTACAGGGGTATTCATACTCATATTCTCACCACTCAAGAGAGAATAAATTCAGTTCCAAGTGACAGCTGAATAACTGTCATTTTCAGAAGTTGTACATCAATTGTACAGTATATTCCTCTTGCCATAGGTTTCCTGGTATAGCGTTCACCCCCGGAGGGATCGCTGAGAATGTTCCCAGGACTCTCTTGCTATCACAAAGGCTACCAAGTACAGACGCAGCTCCATCTGTAGTTTAGCCTAACAGCTAAATTAGAGGAGGGCGCTACATCGGCTAGTGTATAGACTGTTTACAGGTAGTATATATAAGCTGATTTCCAGGAAAACTGATACATACACAGATAAAATGTATATATAGAAGCCGATTTACCCGCCAAAGGATTTATATTTCTGTCCATTCAGTCCAGAGCTCTACCACACAGCCCTGTCTTGCCGGTGAGTGGAACATACAGTATATGTCACTGCTGCAGTTTCATTTTCACTTACAGGTCCCTTCGTCACCCTCATCCTGTGACTGGTCTTCATGTCTATTACATCTGTCAAGAAAGCAGCTTCAAGGTTTCATTGTACTTTAATTATGTTTATGACCCTGCATAGTAATTTCATGAAGACCCTCTACCTTTTCTTTCCAGGTGTGATCTCTAGTTCTGGTGAAGATGAAGCTATTCCTTGTAATCTCTGTGGTTATTATTGCTCTCTCTCTGTTAGCAGGTATGTCCGATTTTGAAATTGTTCTCATACAGTTGTATTAGCCCTGGTTTACATTATAACCTGCATGTAAATCACACAGGAACCGCATTGCATTCCTGTGCAATTCACATGAGATTCAGTGTGGTGTGATGTGAGCCAATTCATTTCGAATAGGCTCAAATCGCAGCATTTCGCACCAAAGAAGTGCAGGCTTCACCACAAGGCAACCGCACTCAGGGGAGGGCTGGCAGTCTTAGGCCTAGGGGGCAAGTACAGTCAAGTGGCCCAGTAGAAAAGTTATGGATGAAGGAAAACAGTCTAAGATTTTCCATGATCACAACAGTCCGCACAGAGGCCCTCCCCTACATCAGAGTCCACAGGGAGGCCCCCCTTACATCAGAGTCCGCACAGAGCCTCCCCTTATATCAGAGTCCGCAAAGAGCCTCCCCTTACATCAGAGTCCGCACAGAGCCTCCCCTTACATCAGAGTCTGCACAGAGCCTCCCCTTACATCAGAGTCTGCACAGAGCCTCCCCTTACATCAGAGTCCGCACAGAGCCTCCCCTTACATCAGAGTCCGCACAGAGCCTCCCCTTACATCAGAGTCCGCACAGAGCCTCCCCTTACATCAGAGTCCACACAGAGCCTCCCCTTACATCAGAGTCTGCACAGAGCCTCCACTTACATCAGAGTCCGCACAGACCCCATATACATCAGAGTCCGCACAGACCCCATATACATCAGATCTGATGTAAGGGGTGTTCTTGGAAACTTGATTTAAGGGTGCATGCTGTGGACTATTGTGTAAAGAGGGTCTCTGCTCACCAAAGCCTGCCCCCCCTCCCCTTTAACAAAGTCCACAGAGCACCCCTTTTTATACACAGATGAGCTCTATCTCTCCTCGTGTCTGTGCAGAGAGAGAAGGGGATATCAGCGCTGGTGTGCGCTGAGGCTAAGCTATGTGTGAGACGAGACATAGCTCAGCTCTGCAGCCATCTACCTCGGAGCTGACACAGGCACGGCTGCACAGTGGGAGGTGAGCAGAGACCTGTGTTAACAGAGCTGCAGCAGGCATATTCCTGCTCTGCAAAAACAGCATTTGGTAGTGGCGGCCGGTTGCTGTGCATAGTGTCACCAGCCCGGGGGGAGATTTCCACCCTGCCCCCCCTGCCAGCCCTCCCCTGACCGCACTGCATGGCCGTTTTGTACTATGCGCTTAAACTGCACTACATTTGCAACGCTTTTGGAGTGTTGTTAATATTGACACCCACAGTGGAATGCAATACAGTGCGGGAAATGTGCAGGGATTGCTGCGTATTCAGCACTGCATATGTGTGAACCTAGGCTTAAGGAAGGCTGAGGCATATTACAAATTTAGTCTAATAAGTATGTAGCGCCTGTGTACTTTATAGTACTGATGCTAGTTAAATTTAGAGGGAGATCAGAGTGTAGTTAAACTCTGATCCAAATTGCTATGTGTAAATAGGGTCTCTGTCTCAGCTTGGCTGTGCTGCAGGCTTATTCTGTTGTACTGGGGTGTTCTTCCAGCCCCGGTGCTGTAGGTGGCAGCAGTGGAGTCAAGGTTTGGGTTCTCTTTCCCAGCAGTCAATAAGGAGGGTTTGACCTAGCTGTGCATGCTGGGGAGGGGTATTTATGGAGCAGACGCCATTGGTTCTGGGTCGTCTTCTTCGAGTGTGGCACCCACCTTTAGGGTGACCACATTACAGCTGCCTGACCGGGGCGTGCGTGCCGGGGCGTGCCGGAGCATCTGAACAGCGACGGGGACCCAGTGTGCGACTGGGTTCCCACCTTTGAGGATCCCAAGCTGTATTGCTGTTTGGTGGGTAGTCCGTCTGAGGAGCGCCATTGAGAGGCTGGCGGTCCAAAAGGGCCTCGACAAACTACCGGGGATCGAGGTAGCTGGACACTGAGGGATTGATTACCTGTCAGTCGGTACCTGGGCGGCAAGTTGAAGGAGATCCAGGCGTAATTCATTTAAGGAGGATTAGCTCCGTAACTAGGCATGTGCATTTCGTTTCATTCCGAATCGAAATTCGGACAAATTTTTCATTATTCGGACATTCGGATGCATACGAATTCCCGAATTGCAATATTAACAAATTTACCGAATCCGAACGAACGTTTTCAATTCCGGAAACCCGCGGACGAAATTCGACCTGAGTTTGAAAAAAAAATTCGAATCGAATTCGAAAACAAATTCTATTGGAAAAGAGTAATATTTTCTAATTCGACCGGATTTTTTCGAAATTCGGTCGGAAACTAACGAATTCCGAAAACGGTCGAAATATTTTCGAATTCGACCGGATTTTTCGAAATTTGGTCGAAAATGAACGAATTCCGAAAACGAATTTAACAAATGTAACGAATCTAATTTAACGAAATTAATTAAATAACGAATTAAAACGAAACAAAACAAATTTTTCCCTTTTGCACATGCCTATCCGTAACTACAAATCAGAGAGGGCCTGTGGCAGAGGTGTCTCCCTGACGTTCACCAAGGAGGGTCTGTGGCAGAGACTTTTCCTCAAGTTCAAGTTTACCAAGGAGGGTCTGTGGCAGGGACTTTATCCTACAATTGTCCGAGTGATACTCCGGCTGCCAGTTCATTGAGAGAGGCCTGTCCGGGTACACTAAACCCACTCAGGCAGGAGTGGCGCAGAGAAGTGTTACGTTTGGGAGCAGGACTGTTTCCTATCATTACGCCTGAATCTGCAGTTCTCCTTTCTTCTTCAACTTTACTTTCCTCACCACAAGTTTATTGTTTTTACCCGGCTGGGTAATAAAGAGCACAGCAAAGAGCACCTGTTGCGGACATTCCTTTTACTTCTACCAAATGCAATACGCATCACTCACCCCTAGGAATTCGGAGGAGCCATGAGGTAAATGTGCCGCCCAAACATCCAGCAGCTCCTCCGGGGGTAGTGCTACAAGTATAAAATGTGCAACATGGAGCTTATCATTTTATTAAAGCGGTAGTTCCCCCTCAAAAAAAATGTTACGATTAGATTGATGCTCATTTTGTCAAGGGGAATCGGCTATTTTTTTCAACCGTTTTAGAGAGTGATCTTCTCCGCCGCTTCCGGGTATGGTCTTCGGGTATGGGCATTCCTTCTTGATTGACAGGCTTCCGACAGGCTTCCGATGGTCGCATCCATCGCGTCACGAGTAGCCGAAAGAAGCCGAACGTTGGTGCGGCTCTATACGGCGCCTGCGCACCGACGTTCGGCTACTTTCGGAAAATCGTGACGCGATAGATGCGACCGTCGGAAGCCTGTCAGAAGCCTGTCAATCAAGAAGGAACGCCCAGTGCCGAAGACCATACCCGGAAGCGGCGGAGAAGATCGCTCTCTAAAACGGTAAGTACTGCTTCGTTTTTAAAAAAACTAGCCAATTCCCCTAGACAAAATGAGCATGAATCTTATCTTAACATTTTTTTGAGGGGGAACTACAGCTTTAAGTTGCAATTGTAAGACGTTTAACTAAATGAATGCAACTTCTGTTCTTGCATTATGTCCAGTGGCATAGGTATCGGACTTGTTACTGCTATTCTACCCATGTTTCTGTAGAGCTGATGGGCATTGAAATCTTGTATGCTCTACATCAGGGGTGTCAAACTCAATTTCATTGTGGGCCGCATGAGCATTAGGATTGTCCTCAAAAGGGCTGATTGTATCTGTAAGATTAGATATCCAGCACATCCCCTCCCCTTACATTAAGAGCCACCCCACCATCAGAAGTTGAGTCCCCCACTCTCCCTTACATCACAGTGTACCCCCCTTCTTTATGCTGCTGCTGGAAAGAGGCTGGATGCATTGCTTGAAGGCAGAAAGTTTGGGTCTGAAGGAGGACCAGAGGAGGGCTGAAGCTCTCCTGCAGCTGCAGGAGAGGTGCGAGGGCCACATGAAATGACCTGGAGGGCCGGATTCGGCCCGCGGGCCTTGTGCTTGACACCTGTGTGCTACATGAAATACTATATGGCCCGAAGCATTCGGGCACTCCTATAAATGACTAAGTCCAGATGTTTCCAGTGAAGTGTTAATGCTGCAGTATACAAGGACATTTTAAACAATTGTGCACTTCCAGCCATGTGGCAACAGTTTGGGGAAGAACAACAAGCTCCATAAAGTCATGGCATAATATCAGGTGTAGAGGAACTTGAATGGCCTGGACAAAGCCCTGACCCCCAACCCTACTGAACATCTTTAATATAAATTAGATCACCAAATGTGAGCCAGGTATCCAAAATCCATATATTCCCCCAAACTTACTCCAACATTTTGGGGAAACCATCCTAGAAGATTGGAAGCAGTAATAGCCAAAAAGAGGGGAAACATCTATATCAATGCCCATGTTTTAATGGGATGGCCAGATGCTCCCCCAGAGGGTTTAAAGCCGCGTATACATGATCAGACTTCCATCAGACAAATCCGTGGATTTTGTCCGAAGGGTGTTGTCTGTGAACTCGTTCTGCATACTGACGGCAGAACATTTTCAGTGACCATACACCAAACTACATGTTTTTTCAGCTCTTTACCCCCACCCTTTGGGCAACTTCTGCTACTGTTGTCTGATGTTTTGCATTGGTTCGGAGAATGCGTGTTTGTACTTTGGATTTTAGTCCGACGGATTTGTGTACACACGATCAGATAATCCGACGGAACACATTTGTTTTGGATTAGAAATGTATAGAAAAATGGACTTTGTAGGCACGTAATAAATTTTAACCACTTCCCTACCGTAGGACGTCATATGACGTCCTGGACTTTAGGGGGGATAGCTGAATGATGCCTGCAGCTACAGGCATCATTCAGATATCCTCCTTTTAAGGCAGCGATTCTGTGCACCATAACAATGATCATAGCCGCTTGATCATTCTTCTAGGCGGAGGGAGGGGACGTTCCCCCTCCCGCCACCATCCGGTGCTTCTCCAGGCTCTCCCGTGCCCTCTGAGGCCCGGAGAACAAATGGGCCGCCGCCAGAGGAGGATAGAGATTTCCGGTCATCTCTATGACCGACGGAGGCCCAGGCGCGACGTTATGACATCACGCCCCGGGTACCCAGTAGTAAACAAGGCCGCATTCGCGGCTGAAAGCATGAGATTTGTGAATTTTTTTCCCCGATCTCATGCTTTCCAGCCTGGAGGAGAGATGTGGGGTCTTATTGATCCTGCATCTCTCCATAAAGAGGACCTGTCACACACTATTCCTGTTACAAGGGATGTTTACATTCCTTGTAATAGGAATAAAAGTGATAAAAAAAAATGTTAAAAAAAGTGTAAAAATAAAAAAAATCTGTAAAATAAAAAATAAAAATAAATACAATTTTAAAACACCCCTGTCCCCAGTAGCTTGCGCAAGTCCCGCCCACACATGTAAACGCTGTTCAAACCACACATGTGATTTATCGCCGTGTGCATTAGAGCGGGAGCAATAATTTTAGCACTAGACCTCCTCTGTAAGGCCTTGTACACACGACCGAACATGTCTGCTGAAACTGGTCCGCGGACCAGTTTCCGCGGACATGTTCGGTCATGTGTAGGGCCTACCGGACAATTTTCCGGCCTAGCGGACAGGTTTCCAGCGGACAAAAGTTTCTTAGCATGCTAAGAAACATGTCCGCTGGAAAGCTGTCCGTCGGACATGTCCGATGGTTAGTACAACTCATCGGACATGTCCGCTGGCCCGAAATCCCACGCATGCGTCGAAGTGATTCGACGCATGCATGGAAGCATTGAACTTCCTGGGTCGCGCACGTCGCAACCACGTCCCCGCGTATTCTGTCCGCGGGGAATTTGGTCTGATGGTGTGTACACACATCAGACCAAATGCTCCCAGCAGACATGTCCGATGAAAACGGTCCATGGACCGTTTTCATCAGACATGTCTGGTCGTGTGTACGAGGCCTAACTCTAAACTGGTAACCTGTAAGAAAAAATTTCATGAGTGTGCGAAATTTTTAAGCATGACAAGTTAGGTATCTATTTACTCTGCATAACTGTTTTGTTATTTTTTAATTCATAAAACGTTTTTTTTCCAGATTTTTTTTTTGGAAAAACGATTGCGCAAATACTGTGCGAGATAAAAAGTTGCAATGACCGCCACTTTATTCCCTAGGGTGTCTGCTAAAAAAATATATATAATGTTTGAGGGTTCTGAATAATTTCTAGCAATTAAAAATATGATTTTTACATGAAGGAGTGAAGTGCCAGAATAGGCGCGGTATCGAAGTGGTTAAACAATATTTTAATAATTCACATACTTGTCATACTGAATAATAAGTACATAATACATCTAAGATAAAAATACAAAAGTAGAAAAGGCCAGATGGTTTTTCCCAGAGAGAATACTTAGTAAATACAGTATAAACTTGCTGCTGGGCTGTTTGAAGAAACAGAGCCCACGCTGAGTATGAAGTATGTCCTGGGTGTTGCCAAGGGGTCCTTGAAGAGTTAAAAAGGCTCTACATGGTTCGCGACTGAAAAAAAAAATATTAATAAAAATGCCATAAACCTATCCCCTATTTTGTAAACACTATACATTTTGTGCAAACCAATCGATAAATGCTTATTGCGATTTTTTTTTACCAATAATAGGTAGAAGAATATGTATCGGCCTAAACTGAGAAAAAAAAAGTTTTTTTTATATCTTTTTTGGGGATATTTATTATAGAAAAAAGTAAAACATATTGAATTTTTTTCGAAATTGTCGCTCTATTTTTGTTTATAGCGCAAAAAATAAAAAAACACAAAGGTGATCAAATACCACCAAAAGAAAGTTCTATTTGTGGGAAAAAAATGATGACAATTTTGTTTGGGAGCCACATCGCACGACCGCGCAATTGTCAGCTAAAGCGGCACAGTGCCGAATCGCAAAAACTGGCCAGGTCCTTTACCTGCACATGGGCCGGGTCTTAAGTGGTTAACAAACAGCCAGGTTTTATCTTGTAATCCAAACAAGAAATCCGACTGGAGTCGGCTTTTAATTTTGAATCATAACTATTCATTTTAAACAAGATCTTCAATAATGCTTGTTAATTATCACTTCTTATATTTCAGCGCCCAGCTCTGCTCAATTTGGTGGGTCAGGAGTGAAAGGAATGATGGATTCTTTTGCATCATCAATGAAAGGAATTGTAGATAAAGCTCAAGAAACCTTCAAGGGTGCTTTTAAAAGTGCTGGAGATGTCGGCACCAACACAAGGTATCAAACCCTTTCCTTTGTCTGTGTTTAGGGGAACTGCCACCCATCGGAACTAAGGCAATCTATAATAAGTCAGTACTTCTGCCGACATTATTGGTAGGTTAGAGACATGAACTGTGTTTCAGTATGCTGGGGGACCCAGAGGCTTAAAAATGACCTTCACCTTTTCCCACAACTTACCCCCTCAGTACACAATTTATGTGAATGATGTCAATAAAGCCTTCGAATGATGTGACATGAGAAGATGTTGCCGAGACAGAGTGACAGCTTTGTTAGGTACATTTTTGGTGGACCCTAACCCAACAGTACAGCTAGGTATGAAGAAAAAGTGTAAGAGGGGGGAGTGAAGTTCCTCATTGTACTTGTGTAGCAGGTACTTCTCCAGACTGATCTAATCTATTAGGGGACAGCTGTCTGCTGCATCAGCGTGGGCTTTTTCACCCCTCCCCTTCTCTCTTCACACACAGACTCTCGGAACTTCTTGTTTGTAAACTCCCTATTGGAGGTTGTCTGTAAACTCCCTATTGGAAGAGCCTGAGCCAATCATCAGACAGCAGCAAAGGATATTGGGGGAGGAGATAAAAAGCCAGAGGAACTAGACCAGAGCCTCTTTTTGCCTGCACCCCATCAGGAGAGCATCTCCTGCACTCTATGTGTGTGTCGAATCGCGGCCTACCAAGGGGCACACAGGCTGTAACTCCAGCTCAGAGGAACAGATTGTTCCTGCAGCTCCAGCCCAGAGGAACAGACTGTCCATGCTGAAGAAAGACACCCTGCAACAGCTCAAGGACTGAATGCCACTGCGACACACCTGCATCTAAGATCGATCGCTCAGGGGAGGACCACTGACTGTGTACAGGATTTGGTGAGGGGGAGAGAGAAAATAACCGCTCAGCAGTCTTCAGAGCACCTCCTCACTGGAACCAAACCATGGGTGCCGGCAATGCAATAGTGATGCAAAGATACGAAGGAAACTTGGACAGCCGCACTCCAAAAATGTTCTTTTAATTAAAATCGTTCACAAAATGAACATGCCACAGCAAAAAGATTGGAACAAAAGCTAACGTTTCGCACTGTAGATTCAGTGCTTAGTCATAGCTAGGGACTAGGGTTCAGTTTTTGATCGATTTTAATTAAAAGAACATTTTTGGAGTGCGGCTGTCCAAGTTTCCTTCGTATCTTTGCATCACATTTCGTAAAATATTATGGCAATCACAGAGAACAGGAAAAGTTTTCAGGTACACAGATCTCCTCTGGTAAAAATGGTAGAAAAAAACATTTTATAATTAATAAAACTATTTAAAAAAAAATGAGCTAATGCATTGGATTATATAGGATAGTTGAAAGGTTACCGTAGTTACTTAAAACTGAACTCTAGACAGAGATAAAATACACAAATTAATGCAGCTCTGTGATCATAATAAAGAAATAGAAATATATACAGTATATAAATATATACACTCACAGGCACGTTATTAGGTACACCTGTTCGGGATTTAAATGATCATGAACGTGGCATGGTTTTTGGTGCCAGACGGTCTGGTCTGAGTATTTCAAAAACTGCTGATCAACTGGGATTTTCACGCACAACCATCTCTAGGGTTTCCAAAGAATGGTCCGAAAAAGAGAAAATATCCAGTGAGTGGCAGTTGTGTGACCAAAATGGCTTGTTGTTGATGTCAGAGGAGAACGGGCAGACTGGCTCGAGATGATAGAAAAGCAACAGTAACTCAAATGACCACTCGTTACAACCAAGGTATACAGCATGCCATCTCTAAAAACACATTGATTATTGCCTGGTCTGATGAGTCTCAATTTCAGCTGCGACATTCAGATGGTAGGGTCAGAATTTGGTGTAAAAAACATTAAAAAATAGAACTATCCGCTCTCTGCTGACATCACAGAAGATCCCTGGACCAACACCCAGCTCAGCCTCTCAGCGAGCCTCTGACAGTCTGTGGTGCAGAGTATTGTAATATATCTAAATATTAACTGTATTTTTTCAATGCAAGCAATATAAATATCCAAATTGAAAATTGACATGGTTTCTGCCTCTTGCAGTCCCTGTATAGCAGGGCTGGAGTGTGATAGAAAGATAGATAAGCTCATCACTGTGCCGCTTCTCCTTCTCCTAGAAGGAGGAAACCGCTCTAGTGTGAAGGATGAATATTGCAGCCAAAGGGCCTCTCAGTTAACAGTCCGCAGCAGAGGCTCACGAAGATGAGGCATTCCTGAAAGTACCTTACATGACCGCAGGAATGGCGCACATCCATGCACGCTCTCAGTCCAAATTAGCACCAAAAGGGGAGCTGGTTGACTTATGTGATTGCTGGTTGATCTTCTGCTTCCAGTGTGTTTTTTCCTGTGAAACCTTGCATTTGCAGATTTCTGTTACAGATTTGGCTTACCTTAGGTAAAAAAAAAAAAACTTGCTTTAAAATGTAAGCGATGGATTGCTAACCGATAGGTCAAAACCGATCGTTAGTATGCAAAAGCATCGGTTTAAAAACCCGCGCATGCTCAGAATCAAGTTGACGCATGCTTGAAAGCATTGAACTTTGTTTTTTTCAGCACGTCGTTGTGTTTTACGTCAGCGCGTTCTGACACGTTCGTTTTTTTAACTGATGGTGTGTACACACGACGGACCATCAGTCAGCTTTATCGGTTAACCTAGGACAACTGTCCTTCAGACCGTTTTCATCGGATGGACTGATCATGTGTACGAGGCTTAGGAGCTGTCACTTACCGTAGATGATACTCTATAGTAGTCTCCTTTCCTCCCTAAGAAGCTGCATAAATGTTTATGTAGGGGAGGGAGAGGCATAGAAGCTAGGCCAGCACAGAAAGCAATTTGACATTCTCATAAGAAGAGAATAGATATGACATGCAAAGAGGGTGAGGGCGCTGCTCGGTAAATGACACTACTGGCATAGGTAGTTATTCAAAAAAGTTCAATGAAAAAGAAAACACTGCAAGTAATAATTTAAAATTCAAACTCTTTCTATGCTTTACCTATATATAGGATGCCAGGGATGGGTCCTGGATGGGAAATGTGTGTCCCTAGTATGTGGGTTGTGGTCCAGGAACGGTGAAGGATTGTGGGGTGATCCGGTAGAAAGGGGAAAACTGACTTAAGTCCTGATATGGGAGCTAGAGTTCAGAGGATCAGAGCTATTTTGGGTGGGAAAGAGCTTTCAACCCTGACAATGGGTATTTAGTACTGCAAAGGTTAACCCACCTGCAAGAGAGGGTTGAAAATTGCAGAAAACAGTACACAGGTGTCCATGAGGTGTTTTGTGGAGCAGGACACACTTGTGAGAAGAAGCTGTGTACTGTTTGTTACTGAGACACTGTTGACCTGTATACTGACCTTTCTTTGGACCACAGGAGCAGGCGAGGACTTTAAAACGTATAATGAGACATAGTTTTACAAGGTGGTGCAGAAAGAGGCTTGATCCATTCACATCACATGTGAAAGAGCTGCCCTTGCGACTTGCATGTGGATGCCATTAATTGTTAATGGCACCTCAAATGCATCTTGCAAACACAGTGCGTGTGCAGACACCAAACCACAAGGTACAGCAGTACTGGATGAGAGATTTGTGTTTGGGTTGTGGTCCCAAAAGAGGGACGACAAAAGACAAAGTATTTAGAGATTCTCGCTCATACAGACTGACTTAGTTTTCCTAGGATTGTTAAGTCCTAATATGCGACCCAGAATTTAGAGGCTCAAAGAGATTTTGGGTGGGAAAGCACCTCTATCCCTTAATATGGGTGAGTAGATCTGTAATGGTTAACCCACCTGTGAGAGGGGGCTGAAAGGGGGAAAGAAGCAATCAACAGGGCTTACATTTCCAAAGACTTTCCAAAGTGCTCCATTATGAATTGCTCCATTTTCTAAGGCGCTCCAAAATGCAATGCTGGTGGTTTAGGCAGACAATAGATAATTGCCTTAAAGCGGGAGTTCACCCATTTCTAAAAAAAATTTTTTTCTTCCCCTAGATTCCTGCTCGTTCGGTCTAGGGGAATCGGCTATTTGTATTAAAATAGGTGCAGTACTTACCCGTTTTCGAGCTGCATCTTCTTCCGTCGCTTCCGGGTATGGTCTTCGGGAGCGGGCGTTCCTTCTTGATTGACAGTCTCCGAGAGGCTTCCGACGGTCGCATCCATCGCGTCACTCGTAGCCGAAAGAAGCCGAACGTCGGTGCGGCTCTATACTGCGCCTGCGCACCGACGTTCGGCTTCTTTCGGAAAATCGTGACGCGATGGATGCGACCGTCGGAAGCCTCTCGGAAACCTGTCAATCAAGAAGGAACGCCCATTCCCGAAGCCCATACCCGGAAGCGACGGAGAGGATGCGTCTCGTAAACGGGTAAGTACTGCACCTATTTTTAAATAAATAGCCGATTCCCCTAGTAATAACGAGCAGGAATCTAAGGGGGAAAAGTGCCCTCTAAGGGTGAACCCCCGCTTTAATGCAAGTAGGGATGCTACGTTTCTGATTTGGAGGGAAGGTAAAGATCTCTGGATATGGTTGGGGATTTTGGAGGGTCCCTTTGGGCCAATTTAAAGGCAAGTACAGATAATGTCTGCTTAACGTTTACTGTGGAACAGGGCCGATCCTAGGCAGGGTGCACAGGGTGCATTGCACCCAGGCGCCTGCAGAGGTGGGGGCGCCGAACATCTAACAGACTCTCTAACAGTCAGAAGCCCTCTCTGTGTCCACCACAGAGGCCCCTCTAGGTCCCAATAAAGTACTCTGCTTCTCTTCCTTTATTTTGTTTATTGTTAACCTCCCTGGCGGTAAACCCGAGCGTGACTCGGGGTTGATTTTTTATGCTAGGATCGGTATCCCCGAGTCACGCTCGGGGTGGACGTGCAGCGGCGCGGCTTACCTTTCGCTGGACACGGGAGCGGAGAACGGCGCCAAATTCAAAAAAGTAAACAAACACTTTACATACAGTATACTGTAATCTTATAGATTACAGTACTGTATGTAAAAAATACACACCCCCCTTGTCCCTAGTGGTCTGCCCAGTGCCCTACATGTACTTTTATAAAAATAAAAAATATCATTTCTGCCTAAAAACTGTAGATTGTCCAAAAGTGTCCCTTTATGTCAAAAATGGTTTTAGAACAGCTAGAAAACAGCGATAATAAATTATAATCACTTGCAGAAATGTGCCATAGCGATTTGTGGGGAAATTCGTCATAAAAATAAATAAATAATGACAGCGACAATTCTGCAACTGAGCACATTTCAGTGATTTTGAGTTGATTACATTATTGAATAATTTTTATTATAATTATATTATTATTTGTTATAATTATTTATAATTATTTATTATATTATAATTTATAATTTTGTTTTAAAAAAAAATCATACCCGGGATGCCTACTAGTCTCTTGTTTGGTCAGATTTAAGTGAGTTATTCCTAAGAATTACAGGCCTACAGTATAAAACGCCAAATTTCCTTGCAAAATAATTGTACCGCTTTTGGTACGTAATTCCAGACAGAATCATACCGCCAGGGAGGTTAAGAGATCATGTAAGGATCTCAGGTTAATGAAGACTTTGTGGGGGAGCATCTCTGTGGTTGAGTCATTGCCATAGAAACATTTGTAAAGGGGAGGAGTTAGTAAAACGACGAAGCCCATGTGGGGGCACCAGAAATATTTCTGCACCCAGGCGTCTGTGACCCTAGGATCGGCCCTGCTGTGGAATGCAAACTAGAAGACTTACCGTATTTATCCCGGTATAACGCGCTCCCGCGTATACCGCGCACCCCTAAACTGGCCCCCAATCCTGTGGAAAAAAGTTTTTTTGTACTTACAGTTTTGGTGTCTTGCGCGGCGTCCATCGGCGGCCTCGTCGGGTCCGGCGTCCTCTTCGGCGGGTCCGGCGTCCGTCTTCGGCGGGTCGGGTGTCCTCTTCGGCGGGTCGGATGTCCTCTTCGGCGGGTCCGGCGTCCCTCTTCGGCGGGTCGGGTGTCCTCTTCGGCGGGTCGGGTGTCCTCTTCGGCGGGTCGGGTGTCCTCTTCGGCGGGTCGGGTGTCCTCTTCGGCGAGTCGGGTGTCCTCTTCGGCGGGTCCGGCGTCCTTCGGCGGCGTCCTTCCCTGCTCGTTTCCCGCGCCGAGTTTGAATACTGCGCCGACATATACCGAGCGCAGTACACTCGTGTATCGCCGGGCAGGCTCGGCAACTGTCGCGCTGACGTCCTGTACGCTCAGGACGTCAGTGCGAGAGGCGCCGAGACTGCCCGAAGATACACGAGTGTACTGCGCTCGGTATATGCCGGCGCAGTATTCAAACTCGTGGCGGGAAAGCGGGTATCGGCGTATATCCCGCACCCACGATTTTGCCCTGATTTTCAGGCAAAATAGTGCGCGGTATACGCCGATAAATACGGTATTTAAAATGTTAAACCCAGACAAATAATGCAAAAAACAAATACTGGACTTGTCATTTTAGAATTGTTTATCATGGTGCGGGTAATCTTTTTTTATGTACTGTATATGTTAATCTCAAATGGTAATAGGCATTTTGCAAATGTAGAAAGGGTAACAACAGAAGAAGAAGAATTAGATCAAGGTTACAAATATGTATTTTTTTTTTATAATGAATCATTTGTTTCTTTTCTGTTTCAACAGGAAAGCTTTCGACAGCTTGGGCAGTAAAGTAAAAGACAAGTTCGCCAAGAAATAAAGCAAATGAATGTTTGATTCTTGCCTTGAGAGAACCAAGAACCCATGAAGTATTTCCCTAAATATTGTAGCAAGCTCCTCTATCAGAGCAGAGCTAGAATGCTAAGAATTTTATTCATAACACACTAATAAAAAATATTCCTAAAGTCTTCCATGCAATTTTTAATGGCATTTTTCCTATTTCCAATACATGAAAAAAAAAATACATTAAATATCATATGCCACTTATGCCACATGTAAAGTAACAATTTATACGAAATATCCTCAGATACGTATTGGGTATTCAGGAAGGGTGTCATAGTGTATTCCTTCATGGAAAATGGGGAGGGACATCAGGACAAGACAGAAACATGAGAAGGAAAGGAGGTAGGGCTTAAGGTGGGCTACCATGAGAATATGTTGATCAACCTCTGGAGAAAATGAGTTCTCATCAAGAAACTACCAATCAACTAAGAGTTGGTAGTGAAGTTACTTCCATTAAAGCTAAACTTCAGGCACACAGTTAAATACCAAAATAAACGAACTTCCAAATGGTTTGTATAAGGCCCCATGTACACGGGACGCTGCTAAACGTACGTTCAGAGGCAGTTGGATGCTTTTTTCCCTTTCCCCCTGAACTCATTCAATTTTATCCTATGTGACCATGTACACACATTCTCGTTTATTTCCGTTTTTAGGCAGTTGCGTTTAACAGCGTTTCTTTAAAAGCAAAAAATGGGTTCAGACTAGGGTTGTCCCGATACCACTTTTTTAAGACCGAGTACAAGTACCGATACTTTTTTTCAAGTACTCGCCGATACCGATACTTTTTTTAATGTCATGTGACAGTGACGCATTGATGGCTGGCACTAACAGATGGCACTGACAGACATCCACTCATCCTCTTCCATAACTGTAGAATGTGGTTTAAATTACAATAAAGCAGGGTTTGACAAATTTGCTTGGAATCTAGGAGCCAGCTAAAAAAGTTAGGAGCCAGAAAACGCGCCCCGTCCCGACGAGCTTGCGCGCAGAAGCGAACACATACGTGAGCAGCGTCCGCATATGTAAACGGTGTTCAAACCACACATGTGAGGTATCACCGCGATTGGTAGAGTGAGAGCAATAATTCTAGCCATAGACCTCCTCTGTAACTCAAAAAATGCAACCTGTAGATTTTTTTAAACGTCGCCTATGAAGATTTTAAAGGGTAAAAGTTTGTCGGCATTTCATGAGCGGACGCAATTTTGAAGCGTGACATGTTGGGTATGAATTTACTCGGCGTAACATTATCTTTCATAATATTAAAAAAAATGGGGATAACTTTACTGTTGTCTTATTTTTTAATTAAAAAAAGTGTATTTTTTTCCCAAAAAAGTGCGCTTGTAAGATCGCTGCGCAAATACGGCGTGACAGAAAGTATTGCAACGATCGCCATTTTATTCTCTAGGGTGTTAGGATAAAAAATATATATAATGTTTGGGGGTTCTAATTAGAGGGAAGACGATGGCAGTGAAAATAGTGAAAAATTGTGAAAAATGACATTAGAATTGCTGTTTAACTTGTAATGCTTAACTTGTAATACCAACGGCCACCACCAGATGGCGCCAGCTCCCAAAAATAAAAAAACACCTTCCAAGCCAAGTCGCCAGGATGCCATTTATAGTCGCCATGGCGACCTGCCACCCAGGATTTGTCGAGCCCTGCAATAAAGGATGTGAAAATGTCACTTTGCAGCCTACAGTTATAGGTGGTACTGTTCTACTGATATGTAATGATCAAAAAAAACTTGTGAGAGAACATGTGACTCATTGGTGGTTACAGTACCGATTTATTCACTACATGAATAAGGCGATTGCCTGATCCGATACCTGGGAGAGAGGCAGCGTGTAATTCCTTTGTCCCTGTGTCATGCTCAGACGGCGGCCATCCAGTGTACAAAAGTCGCGCCTCCTCCTCGTCCTCGTCCGTGTTAGGGGATTTCAGTTTCCCAGCAGTGAGTTAGTGTTCCGCCTATCACGGACATCCTCTCATCCTCGTCCATGGGATGAGGATGAGAGGGTGTCCGTGATAGGCAGAACACTGATTCACTTGCTGGGAGTGTTCCCCTATCACGGACAAGGAGGAGGCGCCGCTTTTGTACACTGGATGGCCGCTGTCTGAGCATTACACAGGAACACAGGCATTACACGCTGCCTCTCTCTCCCAGGTATCGGATCAGGCATCGGGAGCATTTGCTCTGTATCGGTATCGGGACAACCCTAGTTCAGACGCAGAAGATTTCCACGTTTCAGACGCCAAACGCGACTGAACGCGGCAATCCGCATCCCCATTTACTTTTTTTTATTGAAAAGCTTCTAAACGCAGCTAAACGCGGCATGTAAATGCCGCAAAAATGACGTTTTAAACGTGGGTTACTATCTGTCAAGTTTAATCATTTAGGAGCAGTTGTAAAAGCGTCCCGTGTACATGGAGCCTTACTGTCCATCCAGTTCTGAGATTTACACAGTACAGCCCTGTCTAACAGGACAGAGGCCAGAAACACACAAATCCATAGCTCCACTCAAGGTCGGCATCGCTTGTGCATGGAAATCTAAGGTATTTGCCATTATAGTCCATCTCCACTCTCCATTGAAAATATAAGGGAATGAATGCACTCCACTTAGCTCCTCTTAAAGTATTTCTTCATAATCAATTAATTGAATACAACAATGTCTCCACCCACAAACCTACCTTCCTTGATGCTTTTTATCACTTCTGGCTTGCTTATAAGGATAGGAGAACTTCCTTGTGAGCAAACTAGGAGTGGTAAAATGCATTGAAAATTTAAAAAGTGCTGTGTAAATACTGTGTGACATAATAAATTGCAGCACTCACCATTTTATTCTCTAGGAACTCTGCTTCAAAAAATATATAATGTTTGGGGGTTCAGAGTAATTTTCTAAGAAAAATTACAGATTTTTACATGTAAACAAAAAGTGTCAGAAAAGGTCTGGTCTTCAAGTGGTTAGAAGAGAGAGCAGTATGTGCCAGAAGCTATTACAGTAAAACCTTGGATTGCGATCATAATTCATTCCGATAGCATGCTTGTAATCCGAAGCACTTGTAAATCAAAGCAAATTTCCCCATAAGAAATAATGGAAACTCAAATAATTTGTTCCACAACCATTTATTCATAAGTCCTTTAGTTTATAGTCTATATAAAAAGATTATAGCAATACATGTCAATTCAGAAATGGAATCCTCCCCAAGGGGTTTAGAAGGAATATCCAGCAGGAACTACAGAGTATAAAAGAGAAGAGAGGCGCCTCTAAGTGTAGCAATAAGTTGCTAAATGTTGTACCTTTATTAAATGTAACCATATTGATACACTTAGAGGCACCTCTCTTCTCTTTTATACTCAGTTGTGACATGACTCTACTTGTATATCAAGTCAAAATGTATTAAAAATGTTGCTTGCTGCAAAACGCTCTCAAACCAAGGTTTTACTGTATTAAGCGTATGACATACCAAATAATTATTATTTTTTTTTACACAAAGTTGACACTTTTTCTCACACATGCCATGGATATACGTAGAATTAAACCCCGAAATCCATTCTCCTTCTTCTTCCAAGTATGCGGATACCACATGTTACCATTTTTGGCAACCTAGCTGCATACAGGAGCCCAAAATCCAATGACCACCTTCAGACTTTCAAAGGGTATTATGCCCTCATTTCACTTCCCGACTATCCCATCACAGCTTTAGAGGCTCTAAAATGCCAGGATAGTACAAAACACCTCAAATTACCTATCAGTGCGACCAGAAATGTGTGGACTGCGATAGAGTGAACCAAACGTATGTAAAATATAAATGATTTAATAAAGGATAAGTAATAAACACACCTCTAATATGGCAAACAATAAAATAAACCAGCAACCAACCATGGTGACACACAATAAATAACTATCCAAACCAAATGTATCTACAGGTGTAAGATACAATCATAATCTTAAACAAGCCAGGGTCATACACAGGAGATCAAGCAGATAGGGCTGGGAGAAAGACAGGACAGGGAGAGGTTAACAGGAGACAGGGAGAGCAGGTGGAAGGGATCAGGCTGCAGGGCAGGGGTCCAGGAACAGATAAAGGGTTTAGGGTCACAGGAACACAGGCTAGAGGACACAGGTCAGGCACAAGCAAACAATACCGTATTTTTCCTTTCTTCTGTATATTTTATTTTTTCATTTTTTAAAACCTTGCAACAAGAAATGAGATCTGTACAATACTCACCATGCCTCTTATCAAATTCCTTGGGGTGTTTGTACTATACTGGCCTTTCAGGGCTTCCCGAACTGTGATCGAGGTAGAGAGAAAGCAACATGAGGTAATATGGCCTTTGAAAGGCTGAAGGTGGTCATTGGATTTTGGGGGCCTGTACCTGGCTAGGCTGCCAAAAAGTGGCATCCCCATACTCAGGGATCCCCATACTCGGGGAAGTAGCAGAATCTGTTTTTGGGGTTTAATTTCACATATTCCACATATTTCTCCATGGAACAAATATCTAATTAAAGCAACAACTTATTGTAAAAAAATAGGGCTGTTACTGATTAAAATTTTCGTGTTCGATTAATGGATTTATTTTTTAATCAATTAATCGACTAATTTCGATTAATTATAACGCACAGAGCCAACTACTTTTAGCTGATCTCCTTGCACTGCAACTCTGCATTAGTCAGTGGTAAATGTGGTATACACTATATACAATCACCCGACACTAGTTAGTTTCCACAATCCATGACTTAAGTAATTTTTTCTCATTAAACTTTAAGAAAAACGTAGATTTTATAATTAAAGTTAAACTAACTTTCTATCTAGTATATTGACTGTCAGTCACTTTATAGTAAGCAAATAGGCATCACTTTAGCCAGTCACACAGACATACCAGAGTGTTTACATTTTCTGGAAGCAGACATGATCGCATTTTATTGACAATATACCCTGAAGAACTGAACAGTCTTTTACACGGAACAGATGTTGCCGATACACAAAGAATTGTCTGCACAAAACTGCTTAGGGTAGGAAAAAGATGGTTATTTTTGCCCTCTTCCCCTGATGGAGCCTGATGCATCCTCCTGCTCCACAGATGCAAAGGTACCTCAATCCAATGGGTGCAGTTTGCTCGCATCCAGCAGGGTAAGTCTCACTGTCCAGTGACGTCAATAATTTTGATCAATCAAAAAAATTAAAAAGATTAATCAAGGAATTCATCTTTAATTTCGCCAGCCCTATAAAAACATTTTTTTTTTGTAATTTTTCCCAAAATTTGTTGCAAGAACTAAAACTCTCCATGCACTCAAATGCCTCTCAAATAGGTTGGGGTGTCTACTTTCCAAAAACGGGTCATTTGGGTGGGTTTGCAATATCCTGCCATTTCTGTGCCTCCAGGAAATTACAGCCTTTTGAAAGCCTGAAGGTGGTCCTTAGTTTTTAATGTAATTTTTTCAAACATTGTGGCAAAATAAAATCTTCCATGCACTTAACGTGCTTCCCAGCAAATACCTCAGGGTGTCTCCAAAAACGGGTAATTTTGCAGTGCCCTAGCATTTCATCACCCTTTAGGCAGCCAGAAAAGTAAAAGCTGCGTACAGAGGATATAGAAAAGAATCACCCCCTTTAAAATAATAAAATATTATTGCTTTGCAGTCTAGCTGTATTTATTCAGTGCAACTTCTAACATCCAAGTGAAAAACATGACACCAACGTGCCATAAAATATATTTTTTTATTCAAAAACAGAATCACTGAGTTGATTTTAACTGTGATCGTTTTGATTAACTCAGCATGAATAGAGCGCCCCACCTGTCCTGAACCCTACCAGGCCACAAGCCCTCAACATGGGGGGATGCTTTGGGGCAGGGAGAGCTCAGCCCCCTCCCCCTTCAAAGCTCTGGGAGGTGGTTGTCTGGATCTGCAGGCATGTGACACATTTGGCCATTTTGTTGGGGGGTACCTTGTTACAGGTACCCACTCTGGTCACATTTCTGCAGCGATCTCTGTGGACATTCGGCCACCCTCCATCCCCCCCGCAGCCTTCTGGAACACAACACAGGTTCCAGAAGACTGCGGGACCGTTCACAAAGCTCAGTGCGGCTCTCACATGCATAGCAGGAAACCAGCTGTTAAAGCGGGGGTTCACCCTAAAAAAACATTAATTTTTTTCTAGCATGCCATCAAGCATACTAGCGCTTTCTACAGTACGCCTTTATTTTATTTTTTTGGCGCCGTACTCACAGTTTACTGCCGTAGTGAAGTTTCAGACTCCCCGCGGGGAATGGGTGTTCCTATGCAGAGGGAAGATGATTGATGGCCGGCTATGGCGCGTCACGCATCTTCCCTCTGCATAGGAACGCCCATTCCCCGCGGGGAGTCTGAAACTTTACTACAGTTAAACTGTGAGTACGGCGCAAAAAAAAAAAGAAAGGCATACTGTAGCTCGCGCTAGTGTGCTTGATGGCATACTAGAAACTTGTTTTTTAGGGTGAAACACCGCTTTAAGCTTAAAGACTTCACTGCCAGTTTCTCTTACCCAAGATGCTGGCGCCTAATCGGCTTAGGTGAGGACAATTCTGGATCCAGGGACAGATAAGTGTCTTTATATTAACCACTTAAGGACTGGCTAACGCCGATATACGCAGAATAGCACGGCTGGGCACAATCACGTAGCTGTACGTGATTGTTAAATGCCCAGCCGTGGTTGCTCTGTGGCCGCGGGACCCGCGGACCCGATCGCCGCCGGAGTCCCGCGATCGGTCCCCGGAGCTGAAGAACGGGGAAAGGTGTGCTTAAACACACCTTCCCTGTTCTTCACAGTGGCGCTGTCATTGATCGTCTGTTCCCTGATATAGGGAAAGGCGATCAATGACGTCACACGCCCAACCCCGCCCCCTACAGTTAAAAACACATATGAGGTCACACTTAACCCCTTCAGCGCCCCCTAGTGGTTAACTCCCAAACTGCAAGTGTCATTTTCACAGTAAACAATGCATTTTTATAGAATTTTTTGCTGTGAAAATGACAATGGTCCCAAAAATGTGTCAAAATTGTCCGATGTGTCCGCCATAATGTCGCAGTCACGAAAAAAATTGCTGATCACTGCCATTAGTAGTAAACATTTTTTTTATAAAAATGCAATAAAACTATCCCCTATTTTGGAAACGCTATAAATTTTGCGCAAACCAATCGATAAACGCTTATTGCGATTTTTTTTACCAAAAATATGTAGAAGAATACGTATCAGCCTAAAACTGAGGAAAACATTTTTTTTTAATATATTTTTGGGGGATATTTATTTTAGCAAAAAGTAAAAAATATTGCATATTTTTCAAAATTGTCACTGTATTTTTGTTTATAGTGCAAAAAATAAAAAACGCAGAGGTGATCAAATACCACCAAAAGAAAGCTCTATTTGTGTGAAACAAAGGATGCCAATTTTGTTTGGGAGCCACGTCGCACGACCGCGCAATTGTCAGTTAAAGCGACGCAGTGCCGAATCGCAAAAAGTGCTCTGGTCTTTGGTTAACTGGTTAAAGGAACCTATTTAGAAAAAAATAAAAAAAACTTTACAACCCCTTTAAGTTTTGGCACATTATTCAGCTTTTCCTTGTATGGGACCTGTTGTGAAACATATCTGGTGGGCAGAGAGATATGTCCAGACAGCAAAACACAGAAATCTCCAGACTGATAACAAATAGTTACTCACAGGGATAAAGATGTGCTTTGTCAGACCTTTGTGGCTATTATTGGTAATGGGAAAGAAAACATGTGTTTCTTGGTGAGAGTCAGCAGAAAATGCACAATGTGAAATCTGTAAATGACCTGGAGTTATGCTAGCCGCCTGAATTTCAACCAATTTCCTGAATCAGGCAACATTTTCTCTGTGGATGGCCCTGTTGGCACTGCCAACAGTAGATTTAAAAATGGACTGAGCTGGATGGAAAACTACATTCAGATACTATCAGAACACAGAGGTGCAGAGCAGGCTCGGGACAAGAGGTGGGCAGGAGGGGAGGCTGCCCTGGGAGGTAGGGGGCACCAGTAGAAGATGGGGGGAGGAGTTATGTGTTGGGAGGGGGAATTTGGGGGGGCAGCAGGGGGTAAGAATTGTTCTAGGAGGGGAATTTTTGGGGATTTGTGATGCGAGGGGGATGTAGAAAGAGAATATGTGCCAAGAGGGGGGAATTAGGGTGTTTGTGATAGAAGATGCAATATGGTAGAGCGGGGAAGGCAATTGTGCTAGGAGGGGAAATTGTTTTTTTCTTTAGGGGGGGGGGGGGGGGGTTATGCTAGTAGGGATGAATAGGGGGATTTTTTCTAGAAGGGGATTTTTTGGGGGGGAGGGGATTTGTGCTGGAAGGGAGAATTTGAAGTTGGGGGGTAGGGTAAAATTTGAGAGATTTGAAGGGTAGAGGTTGTGTGCTAGGGGGGATTTTAGTAGGGGAAACAGATTTGTAGGGGGAAATTAATTCTTCTGGGAAATACTGTATACGCAGATTATTGCTAAAAAAAAATGGGGTGGAGGGCAGGGGCGGACTGACAACTCATTGGGCCCCCAGGCAGTAGGAGATTATGGGGCCCCCAGGTAATAGGAGATTATGGGGGCCCCGGGCAATAGGAGATTATTGGGCCCCCGTGCAATAAGAGATTATGGGGGCCCCAGGCAATAGATTATGGGGCCACACAGTATACACACATACAGTATAAATACACAGTACACACACAATATGTACAGGGGTTGACATTGTGACCCGGACCCCCCCTGTACACCTGGATAGGAGGGCGGCTGCATGTAGAGCAACCAATCCCTCCATGTAGCCGTTGAATGCCTGCTTCTCCAGCTCTCCCTCTTGCAGACATTCAGCAGCTGCAGGAGGGAAATAGAGGGCATTGGTTCCTCCACATGCCGCTCCCGCTGCCTCCCTATAGCTGTCCTGCTACTCCAGGCTCCTGTGTGTTTCCCTGGCCCCCCTCGCCCCCACACAGCACTGCTGGTGTCCTGTCGGTATGGGACCCCCATCGGATAATGCCCGGGCTGGACTGCGCAGGCGCAAACAGAGCCACAGAAAATTTTAGAGGATGAACAGCTGTTCTGTACCTGTAGACGAAGCATGCGCAATCAACGCGCCGCTCGCTCCCGATGCTCGGGGCGGGTTATTCATTACATACAACAAGGGATGGAATACAACAAGGGGCGGATGTATTCTTCAGCAGTGCTCTTTTGGGGAATGTTTTCTCAATAAACGACATGTCTTTTGTAATAGTGTACTTACTAAGTGTGCAAATAAGAGGGTCCTTCAATGAATCTGCCCCGCAAAGACATTTCCCAAAAGACCACTGCTCAAGAATACATCCGCCCCTTTGAGAAAAGCATCTGCCCCTTGTTGTATTCCGTCCCTTGTTGTATGCAATGAATTACCCCCCCCGAGCATCGGGAGGGAGAGGCGTGTTTATTGTGCATGCGCCATCTACAGGTACACAACAGCTGTTCATCCGTTTGTCTTAAAGTGGATGTAAACCCAATTTTTTTTTTTTATGTCACAATGTAGAGTATAAGATTTCCTATCATCTGTGCCCAGTCTTGCCACACAGAGTTAATCCAGCTCTGAGAATTCCTCTTTTATTGTTCAGTGAAAATTAACAGACTTCCAGATAAAACCCTGTCTAAGGCTGCATTCACACCTTTGAGTAGGCGATTTGCGGCGTTTTGTACCGCGACAAATTGCTGCGTTTTGTACCGCGATTTGCCGCGACAAAACGCGTTGTTTTTAACCCAATGTTTTTTACAGGTCATTGTCTGCTATGCCGAACGCCGAAGCCGCCTGAATAGGTGCGACAAAAAAGGGTCGGCGTTCGGCGTGGAGATGTGAACCATCTCCATAGAGATTAATGTTATTTCTCCCCTCCAGCGTATCTGAGCGTCGCGCTTCAGGCGTTTTATGTCGCTCAGGTGTGAATGCAGCCTAAATAAAAAGTCCGTTCCTCTCTCCTTGCTTTGAGTGACAGGTTATTTACATATCTAGCTTGGACGTGTTTATCATATGTTATGTTATGTTTATCATAATATGAGGTGATCCACAGTTCATTTTATATTACCAGGATGTGTTATGTGGGGGAGGGGTGGATTTCTCACTTTTTATACTGTGGATCACCTCATATTATGATAAACATAACATAACATATGATAACATGTCCAAGCTAGATATGTAAATAACCTGTCACTCAAAGCAAGGAGAGAGGAACGGACTTTTTATTTAGACAGGGTTTTATCTGGAAGTCTGTTAATTTTCACTGAACAATAAAAGAGGATTGCTCAGAGCTGGATTAACTCTGTGTGGTAAAACTGGGCACAGATGATAGGAAATCTTATAATCTACATTGTGAAAAAAAAAAAAAAAAAAAAAAAAAAATTGCGTTTACATCCACTTTAATGAATAGTGTAGTAGTGTATTGTGTGTTTCTCAACTCCAGTTCTCAAGGCGCCCCAACAGGTCATGTTTTCAGGCTTTCCATTATTTTGCAGAGGTGATTTTATCAGTTTCAACGCCTTAGTAATTAGCACAGCCGTTTCGTCTGAGGGAAATCCTGAAAACAAGACCTGTCGGGGCGCTTTGAGGACTTGAGTTGAGAAGCACTGCTGTAGAGTTGAATGCTTCAGCTAGATCAATTACCATAAGATGAGCATTTCGTGATCGGGCAACTTTTGACAGCATAGAGCAACCATTCTCAACCAAGTTCTCTGAAACCCTATGGTTCCTCCAGTGGTTGCAAGGGGCTCATTGTTCAATGGCTGATTGATCTCCCATTTGATGGTGTCTTCATAGTTCTGAAGTCAGCACTAAGGATTTATCTGTGTGCAGGGGTGACATCCTGACCACTACTGTAAGGATGCTATTCTTCCCACTGACCACCAATGTTAAGAGCATTTGTCCTACTGACCCCCAATGAATTTGTTTTAACAAGTGTTCCCTAAGACCTAAAAAGTATTTCAAGGTTTCCTCTAGGGCAGGGGTCTCCAAACTTTCCAAGCAAAGGGCCAGTTTACTGTCCTAAAGGCTTTAGGGGGGCCAGACTGTGGCCAGTGGGAGTAAAAAATGCCAAGGTGCCCCATCATTGGTTTTAATGGGATGAATTGTTGATATCAATGACGAGAATAGTACCCCATTAATGGTGTCAGAAGGGGAGTAGTGTCCCCTCATTGGTGTTAGTGGGAGAAATAGTGTCTCATCATTGGTGTCAGTGGGAGGAATAGTGTCCTATCATTGGTGTCAGTGGGAGGAATAGTGTCCCATCATTGGTATCAGTGGGAGGAATAGTGTCCTATCATTGGTGTCAGTGGGAGGAATAGTGTCCTATCATTGGTGTCAGTGGGAGGAATAGTGTCCCGTCATTGGTGTCAGTGGGAGGAATAGTGTCCCATCATTGGTGTCAGTGGGAAGAATAGTGTCCCATCATTGGTGTCAGTGGGAGGAATAGTGTCCCATCATTGGTGTCAGTGGGAGGAATAGTGTCCCATCATTGGTGTCAGTGGGATGAATAGTGTCCCATCATTGGTGTCAGTGGGAGGAATAGTGTCCTATCATTGGTGTCAGTGGGAGGAATAGTGTCCCATCATTGGTGTCAGTGGGAGGAATAGTGTCCCATCATTGGTGTCAGTGGGAGGAATAGTGTCCTATCATTGGTGTCAGTGGGAGGAATAGTGTCCCATCATTGGTGTCAGTGGGAGGAATAGTGTCCCATCATTGGTGTCAGTGAGAGGAATAGTGTCCTATCATTGGTGTCCGTGGGAGGACTAGTGTCCCATCATTGGTGTCAGTGGGAGGAATAGTGTCCCATCATTGGTGTCAGTGGGAGGAATAGTGTCCCATCATTGGTGTCAGTGGGAGGAATAGTGTCCCATCATTGGTGTCAGTGGGAGGAATAGTGTCCCATCATTGGTGTCAGTGGGAGGAATAGTGTCCCATCATTGGTGTCAGTGGGAGGAATAGTGTCCCATCATTGGTGTCAGTGGGAGGAATAGTGTCCCATCATTGGTGTCAGTGGGAGGAAAGGTGCCCCAAGGGCCAGATAAAGGCAAGCAAAGAGCCACATCTGGCCTCGGGGCCACAGTTTGGAGACCACTGCTCTAGGGTAAAAAGGTTGAGAAAGGCTGGCATAGAGGCACAATTTCATGCCTGCCCGTGGCACTTTCAGATGGCCATAGATGTTCTGTATGAAGCAGGATCAATCACACTAGGTAAACACCTTCAATCCTAGTATTTGAAACAATAAATTCCACCTTTGAACAGCAAAGTTTAAAGTTCCAAGGCAAGTCATTGTTACTTATAAACAAAGTTTTGGTCTCTTTTATCTACTTTTCTGTAGAGATTTTCACAGTAACTAATTGAAGGCTTTGTTTGCAAATGACAGATTGTGTTCCTCATCCTTCATGGGAGGAGAGGGTAAGGGGGGGCATGCAATGGGGGAGGGGCACGGGTACATAAGAGGATGTGCGCCTGTAATCACAGGATCAGAAGCTATTTGTCTCTTGCCAGGTGAGTGTTCTGAATGTATCTTCTGTCTGTATACAGGACAAGGTTCACCGACTACGGAGGACCTTTGTATTGCCTTTGGTCAAAACTGCAGGCACAATTTAATAATCATTATCTTATTTGTATATTATGAAACATTTTGTATATATTACATTGTTTTAAGCTTTTCTGACACACATAATCTTATAATACCTTATTTTATATCATGTTATGGTTATTGATATATTGCATTGATGGCAAAACAATATTAAGTTTATATATCTGTTACAGTATATACTAATGTGTATATCAGTATGTTACATTATTTTATTTATAGAATATGCCATCTGATATATGACAATAAAAATATGAATGATGGAGAAAAAGATTAAGTGGATCGTTGAATCTGGCCCACTTTTTTAAAATCTAAATATTTATGTTTTTATTTTTTTAACATGTAAAAAATTATATAAAGGCTTCCTGTGTGGTAAAACGGTTGGGAAAGGCTGGCATAAAGGGACAATTTCATGATTTTGGCACTGCCAAATAGTCATAGAATGGGAATGGGATTAATCAGGCAGGGTAATTGCCTTGACTGATCCCATTATTAGGAACAATTTTATATAAATCAAATGATCCATCGAGTTTTGCCCAATTTTCTTATTTATTTTTTGCCTGATGATGCCGGATTTGCCTGATCTATGTATGTCACAAGCACGTTTGAACCCACTTAGGGTTCACTCACAGCTGCAAATGTGCTCTGCCTCTGGTTTAGATGTGAGAACCCCATAGGCGTGTGCGCACAGGGTGTGCCAGGTGTGCCTGGGCACACCCTAATCACCCCGTGTGGTGCAGATTCTCTCTGTTTAGACCCCTGACATTTCTCCAAAGCCCCCTAATGGAGCTCCTAAAGAAATTGTAAAAAAAAAAAATGTAAACAAATAAAAATGTTAAAAATAATAAATAAATTATTTAACTATTTGCTTACTGGGCACATATACCCCCCTCCTGTCCAGGTGAAATTTCAGCTTTCGGCACTGCGTCGCTTTAACTGACAATTGCGCGGTCATGCGACGTGGCTCCCAAACAAAATTGACGTCCTTTTTTCCCCACAAGTAGAGCCTTCTATTGGTGGTTATTGATCACCTCTGCGTTTTTTATTTTTTGCGCTATAAACAAAAAAGTACGAATTTTTTTTAAAAAAAAATACAATATTTTTTACTTGCTGCTATAATAAATATCCCAATTTTAAAAAAAAAACAAAAAACTTTTTTTTTTCAGTCTAGGCCGATACGTATTCTTCTACATATTTTTGGTAAAAAAAAAATCGCAATAAGCGACTGGTTTGCGCAAAAGTTATAGCGCCTACAAAATAAACAGAATTGTTATTTTTTATAATTTTTTTTTTACTAGTTACGGCGGCGATCTGCGATTTTTATTGGGACTGCGACATTATGGCGGACACATGGGACACTTTTGACACATTTTTGGCACCATTCACATTTATACTGCGATCAGTGCTATAAATATGCACTAACTACTGTATAAATGTGACTGGCATTGAAGGGGTTAACACTAGGGGGTGAGGAAGGGGTTAAATGTGTACCCTGCATAGTGTTCTAACTGTGGGGGAAGGGGGGTGACTGGGGGAGGTGACCGATCTGTGTCTCTATGTACAAGAGACACAGATCAGTCTCCTCTCTCTCCCCGACAGGACGCTGTCTCTGTGAGAGCCGGCAATGAGAAATTATCTCATATGTTTACATATGAGATCATCTCTCATTGGCCGCACAGATCGCCTACCAAACGGCCACTCCGATTGGCCATTCACGACGATTTGTCGTGCTCGGGAGTGCGCCCGGGGAACGAGGAAAGGGGCGGACGTCAATTGACGTCCTGTTGGATTTTCAGGTCCGCGCTGTAGCCGTCATTCGGCTATAGCGCAGGCCTCAGGTGGTTAATAAAACTGACACCGTCCACTGCTCTACTGACCCTGCCGGTAAATACAGTATGCACATGCATATGTGTTTGAGTTTTGGGGTGCGCACCCTAATGCAATAGGCTGTGCACACCTATGGAAAACCCCAACAGGGGTTACTGCGATTAGCTGCAGGAGGCAGCTCCATTGAAAGCAATGGAAGGCTGCCGGCTCCTGCAGCTGATTGTGGCCAATCGCATGTAATCAGTCATGCAGCGATCACATGCGAGTGATCAGCCCTGGACACAGACTGTCTTACTGTTGACTTCTGCTGGAAGTCTATTCCACTGATTCTCAACCTTTTTCTGGGCAAGGCACCCTTTACAATTGTGCACCCCATTCTAAAATGTAAAAAAACAAAACTAATAGTTTTACATAACGCAGCAACATCCACTCGTGTAGGACAGTCAATATTAAAGGTCATGTTCCTCCAAAGCAAATACACCTTTGCACACTGGTACTGACCAGTATTCCAGTGCCCCCCCCCCCTTTGTTTTTTCTGCCTCACTCAGCTAATGTGAACCCAGTACTGATGAATAGAGGCAGGGGAGGAGGAAAAACGAATGCTCTGCCTGATGTCTCCTTATCAATCGATGACATGATTGGTGGTTGGCACCGGGCCAATTAGGGCTAGGTGCCACGGACTAATCGAATAGGCAGGGATAGTTAGGAAGGGGTTAACAGTGAGCCTCATTCTCCCTCCCCTGCCTTGCGTTAGATGGAGCCCCCCCCCCCCATAGGCTAGCCCAGGACCAGTTAGATTTAGAGAAGGGGGGGGGGCAAGTGCTTAGGAGGTTGGGTCAGAGGTTTTTAAGGAGGGATTCCACCCCTCCTGCTTCCTCTTACCTGCAGCAGCGCCAGCAGAGGAAGCTCCCCGCCCTCCCGCCCCCTATTTTTCTGGTGCTACGAGGCTGTTTTCTTTTACGTTTTGTAACCCCCTTTATACAAAAAAAAAAAAAAAAAGAGAAAATATCATTGAGAATATAAAAAAAAAAAAAAAAAAAAAAACCAAAAAAAAAAAAAAAAAAAAAAGAAAAGAAAATTTTACTATACCTTTTATTTTTTTACGGGTGATATGTCATTGGCCTTGCAGGCCCTGGTTTCAATTTGCATTGGTATATGCAAGTGTTTTATTGGTTATTTGTGAAGTCACAGCTGGCGGTACAGGAGAATAAAGTTATGGAAAGGAGAGGTGGAAGGCTATTATGCCCGTCGGCTTACGCCGGCGGCTGGCTGGTTGCTTCCCCCTGGTGAGCAACCTATGAGAGGTTAATAAAGTTCAAGTTATGATTTACCAAAATAAAGCTGTGGCCGACCCCCACGTCCACTAAAAGATATGCTGTTGTCAGTGTTTTTATTGAAGGTTACAGGGATGAGACGAACAAACAGTTACTGGAGGTGGTGTTCGATTAGTCTTGTTATACTGGTAGTCTTTGTATGACTAACAGGCAGGCTCCATCGGCTTGTATACAATTTAAGGGCAATTTTTAGGCCGTTTGCCAAGACACCCCTGAAAAAACCTGAAGGCACCCTGGTGGAAAAAGGCTGGTCTATTCCAAGCATCAACTATTCTTTTGGTAAAATAATACTTTCTAAGATTTGTTTTATACTTTTCTCTAGTTAGTTTGAGGTCCTGTCCCCATGTTCTTGATCTTATGTGTCTTACCATGTTATAAAAAAGTTATACGGTATTTACTATATAGAAGGGGTGCCCGGCTTTAAAAAAATCGGTGCTCTCCAGCCATAGGTCCCCCAGACAACAAACTTTGCACACTTGTAGAGGAGAAATGGGGCTACATAATTTTACCACAAAAAAACTGGGAAAAATTATTGACTCGAGTATAAGCCTAGGGTGTCCATCTGCATGCCTCACTGTGCCTCACTTTGACGTGCTGTGTCCATGTGCATGCCTCACTGTGCCTGTGCCTCACTGTGCCCGTGCCTCACTGTGCCCATGACTAGACTGACGTTTAACATGGGAGTCTACAGAAGGGGTGCCCGGCTTTGAAAAATTGGTGCTCCCCAGCCGTAGGTCCCCCAGACAACAAACTTTGCACACTTGTAGAGGAAGAGTGATTGGCTGAGGCATGATAAATATTCATAATGGACAGTTGACTCTTCCTACCCTATAATCTTGAAACTTCCCCCAGAAGCAGGTGAGAGAAGACAAACACCCAGCTAGGACACTGACCAGACAAAAACAATAGATTACTGCCCCACGGACTACAGTGTAGTAAGAAATAAATACAAATTTTAGCCTAACAGCCTAACTAGGGGGGGTGCTACATCGGCTAGTGTATATATAGTGTACAAATGGTATAATAAACTGGAATTCGAAGAAAAAACACATATAAAATACATTTACAGAAGCTGGTTTAGCCACCAAAGGATTTGTATTTCTGTCTATTTAGTCCTGATATTTACATAGCCCGCAACATAGCACAGCTCTGCCTGGTGGGGGAGTGGAACATTTATGTCTCTGCTGCAGTTTCATTTTCACTTACGGGTCCTCTCTTCATCCTCATCCTGTAACCAATCTTTATGTCTATCATACCTGCCAAGAAATCAGCTTTAAGGTTTTACTGTACTTGAATTATACTTGTGACCCTGCATAGTAATTGCATGAAGATTCTCTACTCTTTCCTTACAGGTGTGATCTCTAGCTGTGGTGAAGATGAAGCTAATCCTTGCAATCTCTGTGGTGATCATTGCACTCACTGTGTTAGCAGGTATGCCAGATTTTGTAATCAGCCTCATATGCCCGGTACACACGAGCGGTTTTCCCGTCGGGAAAAAAGACAGATGTTTTTTTTCCCACGGAACTCCGCAACCATCCCCACATGCTTACAATACTAGACCATACTGGAGATAGATGGTCTATAGCCAGTGGTGAGTGTACATCTATGTGGGGCACCCACAGGGCTGGACTGGGACACAAATTTGGCCCTGGACTTCATCCAGACTGGCCCACTTTGACAAGTCTCTCCCACGGCGGCCAGACAACTCCCGCACCCCCCCGGCCACCCAAGACCCTCTCCCCTTCACTAGCCACTAGCCGTTTTAGTTTATTAGAGTAGAATGGCTGGTACTGGTACTCTTATAGGCAGTACCAGTAGGGAAGCTACACATTATTTCACCCGGGGCAAAGAATACGTTTGGTGCCCCCCCTTATGGGACAAGATTAGGCAGAAGTGAGAAACTGCCAGGCCATAGCTGTTGAGTCAGCTGTCTGTCCCCTCCCCCATGCTCCTCTGTCATCCCCCTGCTCCTCTGGTCCTCCCCTGCTTCTTTGTTCCCCCCAGGTGAGCTCTGCGGGGAGGGAGAGGAGGTGAGCGCTGCGGGAAGGGAGAGACAGAGGAGCAGAGGGGGGCGGCGGTGCACTGTCACTAAATCCGGCCCACTGAGCCATCGGCCCACTGGGAAACTCCCTGTAGTCCCAATGGCCAGTCCATCCCTGGGCACCCAGTCTGAGCACCAACCCCTAGGAGACATCTTTTGAGCACTGAGCACCTTATGGGATTATTTGATGTCATTATTCCAATGATGTATGTTTTATGACATTTTTGTTTGTCTAATGGTTTGTCTAGTACCTATATCAGACTATTTCTAGCGTCATTTTTTGTTTTTACATAAGGAAGATGGTTTCTGCACACCTGTGGGACATCATTTCTCACAACCGGACCACACTATGCAGTCCTTGTTCTTAAAAGGAATTTCAAAAATATTCAGTAAAATAAAACTTTTGAACCAAGAATGATAATTCACAAACGATAATGGCCTAAATCTAGACCTGGGCTTTCTAAATCGCTATCCTACAGCTTTACGACTCCCTCTGTGACTGCCCCCACCCCAGTCTATAGCTCTCTCTGTCTTATCTTGTTAACTATCCTAATTTAATTACCATAGCTATGTACATTTTTTTGTTTTCCCCTCAGAGATTGTCTTACTTTACCATTCTGCTACAACTTTGTATGTTAGTACTGCTTCGACCTTGAAGAAAGGGGTTCGAGCTTGTCCTGGAAAATTGTATGTTAGTGCAAATAAAAAAAGGATCACAGTATTCAATTTTTTCTGTCGCAAGTGCACTAATACGGCTACAATCACCTCATTTTAAAAATATTTTTTTTTTTGCTCTTAGCAAACAACCAAGTTTCAATCCAAACACGAAATCTGACTACATAACCAGAAGTTTTGATGGAGTCAGCCTTTAACAGTATTTTTTAATTATAACTATTTATTTTAAACGGAATCTCCAATAATGCTTGGTTTTTATCACTTCTTCTTAAATTTCAGGGCCCAGCTCTGCTGAATCAGAAGAGTCACCAGTGAAAGAGAAGTTTGATTCTATTGTAACCTCAATCAAAGGAGCTGCAAATAAAGCTCAAGGACACCTCAAGAGTGCATATGAACGTGCTCGTGACAGTGAATTTGGTACCAAAACAAGGTATCAAACCCTTTTCCTTTGTCTATGTTTAGAGAAACTGCTGCCTATTGGAACTAAGGCAATCTATGAAGAGTCACCACTCTCTGCTCTCATTTGGTTTGTTAGAGATATGCCGTGCAGTGCACTGGGGAACCCAGAGGCCTAAAGAGGACCTGATTCACCCTTTCCCACAATTTGCCAAAAAAAATGTATCCCTCCCAATACACAATTGGACATTGATTTTTTTTTTTATGGGGGAGGGGGGGTGTGAAATGGCTCATTGGCATTACATGTACTTCCTACTTTCTTGCCTAGGTGAGAATGATGTCACCCACCACCCAGGGCTGGACTGGGACTAAAATTCGGCCCTGGACTTCATCCAGACTGGCCCACTTTGACAGGTCTCTCTCATGGCAGCCGGACAACTCCCGCGCCAAACTTCGCTACTTAAAAATCGTTTTAAATATTTTTACTGGTTACATGTTTTTAGTTACAGAGGAGGTCTAGGGCCAAAATTATTGCTCTCGCTCTAACGTTCGCAGCAATACCTCTCATGTGTGGTTTGAACACTATTTTCATATGTGGGCGGGACTTACATATGCGTTCGCTTCTGTATGCGAGCACACGGGGACAGGGCGCTTAAAAAAAATATATATTTTATTGTTATTTTAACTTTATTTATTTATTTTATTTATTTATTTTAGTTTGACACGTTTTTCCGCAAATTTTTTTGGATCACTTTTATTCCTATTATAAGGAATGTAAACATCCCTTGTAATAGGAATATGGCATGACAGGTCCTCTTTACAGTGAGATATGGGGGTCAATAAGACCCCACATCTCACCTTTAGGCTGGGAAGCCTGAAATAAATAAATAAATAAATCAGTTATTGCGGAGTATTGCCAGGTATTGCAGGGTATTACGGAGTATTGCAGGGTATGGCGGAGTATTGTGGGGTATTGCAGGGTATTGTGAAGTATTGCAGCATATTGCGGAGTATTGCAGGGTATTGTGGAGTATGGGCAGGGTATTGTGGAGTATGGGCAGGGTATTGTGGAGTATGGGCAGGGTATTGCGGAGTATGGGCAGGGTATTGTGGAGTATGGGCAGAGTATTGTGGAGTATGGGCAGGGTATTGCACAGTATGAAACAGGGAAGGCTGAGCATGGATGGATGGCTGGATCTGTGACTGCAATTGTCACAGATCCAGCCCACAGTGCTGCTGCCATCCACTCTCCCCCTCTCACACAGTACCGATCGGTACAGAAAGGGGAGGGAGGAACCGGCGTCATCACATGATGCCGGTTTGTTTACAAGTGATCGTTCCGTCATTGGACGGAGCGATCACGTGGTAAATGGCCGCTATCAGCGTCCATTTACCGTGATCCCTGATTCGGACACTCCCGTGTGCGCGCCCCAGGGTTTTTTTCTGGGAGGACGTCAATGTACGCCCTCCCAGAGTTAAGCAACCGCCCTGTAGCTGTCATTCGGCTATGAGCCGGTTGCCAAGTAGTTAAATTGTAATGCATTTGTTAACATTTCTCTACAATTTCCAAACTCATTATATACTGCTGGAGTGAAAAATCAAATATATTATTATTTATGTTATTGAGGTGTGAACATACACTACAGACTAGTGTTAATTTTGAACTCCAATTTAAATTTAGGCTTAGTCTTATGACTAAAATGCCATTTTAGGTTTAGTCGTATTTTAGTTGACTAAAATAGTATTCATTTAGTCGACTAAAATGTTTTAGTCATTTTAGTCGACAAAATTAACACTGCACTTCACAGTCTAAGCCTTTCTCAACCATTTCAACACAAACAAAATAAGCTATAGGTCACAGGGAACGCCTCCTAATAATTATTATATCTACAGCTGACAGTACATCAGGGTGATAGTCATGGAGAAGAATGCGCCTTACATTGGTGGTCATTGGGATGAATCCGACCTTTAGGCCCCTTTCACACGGGGCAGTGGAGGTGCGGTGGCGGTATAGCGCCGCTAAAAATAGCGGCGCTATACCGTCGGAATTGCCGCGGGATTCGGCCGCTAGCGGTGCGGTATTAACCCCTGCTAGTGGCCGAAAAAAGGTTAATACCGTCCGTAATGCGCCTCTGCAGAGGCGCATTGCGGGCGGTATTACCGCGGTTTCCCATTGTTTTAAATAAGAAGGAGCGGTATACATACCGCTCCAAAGATGCTGCTTGCAGGAGATTTTTTTCTCTTCTGCCAGCGCATCGCCTCAGTGTGAAAGCCCTCAAGCTTTCACATTGAAAAGGCTGTCCAGTAGTTTTTCAGGCGGTATTTAGGCGCTATTTTTAGCGCTGTACCGCCTGAAAAAAAACTAAGTGTGAAAGGGGCCTTACAGATAGCGCAGCGATCATTGGTGTCAGTGGTCACTCAACTCAGAGGCAGAAGTTGCTTATTGTTCAAGAAACCCCTAACAATCTCTGGAGAAAGAAAGAAAGTTACCGCTCCAGGTGGATTGTGTTAGGATGATCAGTATGGTCTCAGAAGATCAAGGGTGCTGGCAATGCACAAGGCAACAAATGGAATAAGAAAATATGGACAGCCGCACTCCAAAAAACCTTGATGGCTGTCTTTATTTAAAAAAAGGAAAAATGCACTACAAGTCACAGCACACTACACGGGAGTAAAACAGCTGACGCGTTTCGCACTATAAATTAGTGCTTAATCATTAAGCACTAATTTATAGTGCGAAACCCGTCCATATTTTCTTTTTCCATGTGTAATATGGTGACCCCTATAGGGTCACCATGGATATATTTGACTTCCGTTCAAATAGGGTAGTCAATACAGTAGGGGTGTTTGATTCCACCCCAATACCCACCACTTCTGAAGTAAGTGGGCTCTTCATGAGATTGAAAAACCTCATGACAGCAGAAATACATACCCAGTGGGACATAGTTTTTTTAGAAACCTATGTCAAGAGCGGTATGGTTCCTAGGAGCCTACGGTGGGAGGTCAGTCCCCAGACAGACGAGTCTGATCTGATCGGTTGGGCCAAATATTTCAACGATGCTGGCACTTCCTTCTTGCGCTTTCTAGCGGAGAGGAAGAAAGACAAACTGATCAGACTAGACTCTGAGATTAAGTTGGTTAAAGAGTTGTTGATCCCTTTCAAAAAAGGGGAGGAATATCAAGAATACTCTACCAACCTACAGAAAAATCTTGAAAAAGAGGAGAAAGACCAGAAAGTCAAAAAGAAAAAGAAATACAATCGCGACTTAGATGATTATAAGTCAAGGTTGGTATTCAAATGGCAAAAAAAGATCGCCTCAGAGGTTGAAGACAGAGAGGGCATGGACACTACCCCACAAGCCTCAGGTACTCTTCCTGTGCCTGTTCAGCGCACATTGGTTTCGAACCAAAGGTCAGATCAACCAGGCACTTCAACATCTTCTCAGGCTCAGCAGAAACCCAGAGTTAAACTGAGAAACTCCAAAAAAGATATGGCTCAATCTAATACTCCTATTAGAGGCCGACATAAATCCAAAAATCACAAATTGGAGGCCCAATTTCAACACTATAGGAGCGACTCTCCAGTAGGTCGAAATCAGGCTACCTCTTTTCAACGTAGAAACTCCACACAAATGGAGTCTAATCCTCAAAATAGAAGAGAGAGCAGTTATGATTTCAATATCCCAACCCAAAACCGTTTCTTTCCCCTATCAGATTCAATGGGACCCTATGGGTTCGGACCCAGAGATGTTCCATATAACAGTTGGGAAAGATTCTTTCCTCCACCTGGCTTTGGACCATTGGATAGGGGATATGGGAACTTTAGACCTGAAAACATACAGGGGCCGCCACCATCTCGCTCACCCTATAATTGGGGTTTTCCCAGGAGCCATCACGGCCCAGCATGGCCTACAGAACCAAGAGAGGGACCAGAGGGGGGAGGAGAGCCCAAGCATCCAAAGAGAAGAAGAGTGTAGGTATTGGGATCTACAACTTGAGTCAACAAACACTAACAGATTCTGAAAAGAGGCTGTTGGATAAAGGTTTGAAGTTTGCACCTCCGAGAAATCTGAGCAAATTTCAAACCTTTATGGATGTTCACAAGTTTTCAAGAAAATTGAGCATTAAGAGACATTTCTTGATGAATCCAATTACTGAAGGTCCCCAGCATGCCCCAAAATATAGACATTCAAATTTATCCAACGCTTCATTGTTCAATCCCGGTACCCTACCAGCGAGTATAAGGGTGTTCAGGGACGTTGTTCTTAAAGATTTGGATAATATGAAAATCAGGAGGGCAAAATTGAATAAAGACCTTGAGATCGGACTCGATTCGTTATGCTCTAACAAATCGCTTGTCATTAGACCGGCTGATAAAGGGGGTGGCATCGTCGTCCTAGATAGATGCGATTATGTTGCAGAGATGCACCGCATCGTGGACGACGATGACACTTATACCCCTCTAAGCCGTGACCCGGTAGTCAAGTACAAACGCGACTTGGAGACTATTGTGGATCAAGGCCTTCAGAAAGGGATTATAAATGAAAAGGAGAGTTTATTCCTGGTACCAGTGGCTCCTCGCACACCGGTGATATACTATCTCCCGAAAATTCATAAGAATCAAACTTGCCCCCCGGGACGTCCCATTGTCAGTGGGATTGATTCCATCACGTCCCGGGTGGGCAAGTACATTGATTTTTATTTGCAACCTCTGGTGCGTAAGATACCCTCCTTCATTGGAGACACGAAGCAGGTTATTAACCTGCTATCGGGAATGGCCCCCAGGGAAGGTGTGTGGATGGTCACGGCTGACGTGACATCCCTCTACACCATAATCCCCCACGACTTAGGTCTTGAGGCTGTAAGATTTTACCTAACCAAGGATTCAACTCTGGTCTCAGAGCAGATTGAGTTTATTATGACTTTGCTGCAGTTTGCAGCAAGTCACAATTATTTTTGGTTCGACAACTGTTTTTTTCGCCAGGACCGAGGAGTGGCCATGGGGGCTAAATATGCCCCCAGCTTGGCGAATCTCTTCATGGCCAAATGGGAGGAGGACGTCGTCGATGGTTGCCAAAGACCCGAAGTGGCCCTTTGGGTCAGGTATATCGACGACGTCCTCCTCCTATGGGATGGAGATAGAGACGAGTTGGACGTGTTTATGAGTTTCCTTAACGATAATGTTAGAGGCATCAGATTCACTTTTTCTGCAAGTCAGACTCTGGTAAATTTCCTGGATTTGAACATTGGCATAGTGGGTGACAGGTTTGTCACGAGTACTTTTTTTAAACCGACAGACAGGAACTCGTTCATTCCTGTGGACAGTTGCCACTACGGTCCATGGCTAAAGGCAGTTCCTCAGGGACAATACACCAGAATCAGACGCAACTGCACAGAAGTTGAAGTCTTCGATACCCAGGCAACTGTTCTATCAAACAAATTTCTTGAGAAGGGGTATGACCCGTTGATACTGGACCAGGCGGTATGCTCTGCCCGTAACATGGAGAGAGAATCCCTGTTAAAGGTGCAGACTAAACAGGAAAACAAAGTCTCCTCTTTGCCATTTATAACTACTTTCTCAGTACAACATCAAAATATTAAACGTTTAATCAGAAAACACTGGCATATACTGCAAAGTGATCTTGTACTGGCACCTGTGTTACCAGCAAGACCATCTGTGGTGTTTCGCGGTGCCTCCTCCTTGGGAGCCAGTGTGGCCCCAAGTGTCCAGGACCCTCCTAGCGAAACAAGAATTTTCTGGCAAACCCTTACGGGTTATCACAGATGCAAAAACTGTCAGGTGTGTTCTCTAAATAAATGTCGAGATCGGAAGATCACCCATTTCTCCTCCACTAGCACTGGTCGAACATATGAAGTGAAACCATTCATTACCTGTTCCAGTAAGGGGGTGGTTTACTTACTCCAATGCCCCTGCGGGCTTCAGTATGTAGGGAGGACCAAGAGGGAATTAAAAATCAGATTAAACGAACATATAGCTAAGATAAGAAATGGCTTTCCAAACCATTCGGTTTCGAGACACTATGATTTGGTTCATCATAGAAATCCAGAGGGGACTCTGTTTGTGGGTATCGATAAATACAAACCGAACTGGAGGGGGAGTTCCCTAATTAGAGAGATCTCGAAAACTGAAATGGCATGGATCCACAGATTGAGGACATATCTTCCTCATGGCCTCAACGTGGACACTGACATTAATGCATTTATAAATAATGCTTAGTCCATGGTGGTCAGTTTTGAGACTTCTCTGGCAGGGGATTGAATTTTTCTGTTCTGACGGAAAAAACTAATCATGGATACACTGTTTGGTGACAGCCTTCATTGATATTAGGGCAAGTCCCCTTTTTCCAAATTTTAGATTTATATATTTTTATGTTGATTTATGGATTGGGATTAATTGTTTCGAATCATGTACTAGTTTTTATTAATTGAATATTCCCCGTATTAGGGGTCTATTGGGTATTCACTTAAGATCCATAGTGATCACATTTTGTAATATATGGGACTTTGATTATTGTGGTTGCCCATATAATAGAATCAATTTAATTATCACTAATTAATATATTTATATTTTCACATATGTACAAGATTTAACTTTTGATTAAGTTTAGATAATTTTACACATGTCCCTTATACTCTGAATTTAATTTTGGATATGGGCCATATAATAACATGTCGAGCTCACTGTGTGACACTGCCACGACTTTCTCACTTATCCCTTTATGATACGGGTGAATCTGTCCTGAGAATGGCTAGTACAACGCCCTGTGGAGCGCAACCACTGGGTTTTGTTGGTCCGGCGCATGCGTGAGTGACCCACAGTGAGGCTTGGTTACGATTGAAGGTGGTTTGATTGAATTTTAATTTCTTTTTAAATTCTCTTTATTGAATGGTTAACTCGATGATGCTCCATGACACACGAGGTGTAGTCATGGGCACAAGTTGATATTTACTGCCACTAACTGTTTAATGTGAGCTTCAAGCACTCGAGCCGTGACACATACAGTCCCGCCCCTGTGAGGGTGGTCCCGTCATGCCTCGCCTTGGTGAGTGATGCGCGCGTCATAGGTGTCAGCCCCCTTTGGGCGGAGCTGTCATGCGTCCTATGGGCATTGAGTCCTGGACAACCCAATGACCCGGATGTTGATCTGCTACACTTCCGGCGTGCGCGGGGATCCCGGAGCGGGGCTTGGTAATTATGACTCGATTGTTTGATAGCCTAATGTGTTCCTATAAAGAGGGGTGGCGTCCCACGCCACTCGTACCCCGAGACGAAGTGATTTCTCACGAAACGCGTCGGGTGGAGTGAGTGACGTGTGGACGCCATCCCCTTCATTTCTCCAACGAGTGGCTTTTGTTCCTGATACGTCCGGCCGGCGTTACAGGCCAACTGCTTGGTTTATCAACCCAAATGTGAGTTGTATACCTGTTTTTACTTTATTTTAAATAAATTCACCCGGATTTTATGCTATGTGGAGCCTGTTTTGTGTTTTTTCATCATTGAGCACGGCATGGTCCCAGCGCAAGTGGTGAACTTTTCTGCGGATTTGACATCTATGGTGGAAAGACATGTTGATAGTGGTCCGGCAGGACCTAGATTTCTGGTAAGCAGCTGTGTGATCGGTGGTGGATTCACGTTTAATGCTACAACCAGCGTCTTTAAAGCTCTCACGGGTGTCTTCATTTTCACTTGGATTTATCACATTCATTTCTAAATTGAAGTTTATGGACTTTATTCACTTATTTGTGGTTCTTTAATTCCAATTTATTTAATAATTTGTCACGCCTACGTGGCAATTCTCACTATATTGCATTGCTCAGTAGGGCCAGGTGGCTTTGGGCCCTCTGATCACATGGGATTACTTTAATGGTGTATAAATTCAGATTGTTAATCTAAGAATTTTTTAGCACATGCACCTCAGTACACGTTCAATATGTTTGATTAACATATGTTCATTTTTTGGTTTAGCGCAATTAATCTTCCTTTTTTATAATCTCTGGAGAAACCCTGGTTAAAGCGAAGGTCCTCACTAAAAAAAATTACATTAAAACACTCCTTTAATTTTTTTTAAAAACATTTGAAAAAAAAAAAATGTTTACTTACCAGAAATGGCTGTTGCTAGGCAGTCTTCCTAATCTGTCACTTCCTTCTCCGCGGAGCTCCTCGGTCTGGTCATCGCAGTGCCTCCTGGGAAATTGGGCGCGCTGTCGCTGGCCATTCACAAAGCGCCACGTGACTCGTGCATGCGCAGTAGGAAACGGGCAGTGAAGCCGCAAGGCTCCACTGCCTGTTTCCCTTAGTTAGGATGGCAGCGCCGACACCCGATCCAATGGACGTTTCGACCTCGGGGGGCCAACATCGCGGGCTCCCTGGACAGGTAAGTGTCCTTATTAAAAGTCAGCAGCTACAGTGTTTGTAGCTGCTGACTTTAAAAAAAAAATCGTGGCTGGAACACCGCTTTAAGAAAGGCTGCTCTAAATTTTTGATTGACCTTTAAATGTGTCCAAAGGGGGTAATCCACAAAAGGGATACGCCAGCGTATCTACTGATACGCCGTCGTATCCCTGTTTCTATCTATGGAACTGATCCACAGAATCAGTTTACCATAGATAGGCAGAAGATCCGACATGTGTAATTGAATTACACTGTCGGATCTTAAGGATGCAATTCTAGGCCGGCCGCTAGGTGGCGAGGCCATTGCGGCCGGCCTAGAATATGCAAATGAACACTTACGGCGATCCATGAATGTTCCGATGGGCCCGTTGCGCTAATTCTACGTCGTTTACGTCGAGTTACGCTGTGTAAAAATAGGGCTGAGTCCTATTTGACTAAGCCCTATTAAGTATGGCCGTCGTTCCCGCGTCGAAAATTCAAACTCTACGTCGTTTGCGTAAGACGTCCGTGAATGGCGCTGGACGCCATTTACGTTACCGTCTAAGCAAATGACGTCGGAGCGACGTCTGTTAGCGCAATGCACATCGGGTAATATACCCGACGGAGCATGCGCAGTACGTCCGGCGCGGGAGCGTGCCTAATTTAAATGGGACTCGCCCATTTGAATTGGCCCGCATTGCGCCGGACGGATTTAAGTTACACCGCCGCAAATTTCCAGGTAAGTGCTTTGTGGATCGGCACCTAACTTGGCAACTTTGCGGCAGTGTAACTTAAATGGAAAAAGTTACGTTGCGCTGGCTGGCTGTGGATCTGGCCCAAAGTTTCTTGCATGTACCCAGGAAACTCCCTGAACCTGGGCTTACACTTCCAAAGACTTCCCAAATGTCTCCATCTTCTCAGAAACTCCAAAATGCAATGCTGGTAGCTTAGTCAGACAATAGATAGGTGTTCTTATGCAAGTAGGGATGCTACAATTCTGGCTTGGAGGGAAGGTAAATATCTCTGGATATGGTTGGGGATCTTGGAGGGTCCCTTTGGGCCAATTTAAAGCCAAGTACAGGTAATTGTTTGGTTAAAGTTGACTTTGGAATGCAAACAAGAAGAATCATTTTAAAATATTATACACAGAACAAAGTTAAAAAAATAAAAAAGCAAAACATTTTTTGACTTGGTATTTTATAATTGTAACGGAATGACCCGGGACACCCAGAGACTTTGTGAGGATGGGGGATACTCCTGTGTCAGCGTCACTGATAACTCTTGGGTCTGAGTCCACCCTGTGCCCTTTGGGCATGGGGTGGCAAGTGAATCATAATTCATGTATTACATGAGATAGGACATCACTGATAGTTCGTATTGCAGGATTTTGAGATACTGCAGGATGTTGGCCCAACCAGTCAATAGTGACTCATTCTATGATTAGCCCTGACTAGTGACATGCTAATTGAGTCAGGGCCTGGAAGACATTCCATTGTCCTTGTGTAAAGGTGTTAACCCAGGTCTGCTCCCAGAACTCTAATTATGCATGCTAAATACTGTTTATGTGTGATAACACTGTCTAAAGCCTAGTGATGCTCAGAGGTGTGAATAGGTGTCAAGCTGTATGCGGAGACGGAATGTCTGCCTAGGGAACTCAGTGTGTGATGGGGTTTTGTTTGTTATGCTGTTAATTAAGGAATGTGCAGTGATTAGACATGATAATTATAGGCCGGCGCCGACCTGTCTAGAATGGTTAGTAATTAGCCTTAGTGTGTGGGTGGGGAGTTGATTGTTCCTTTAATGCCTTGTACGGTATATAAGCTGAGAAGAAACCATTAAAATTGTCTTCATTTGAAACCAGAGAACACGGAGCAAGTCTCGTTATTCTGGGAAATGTGAGGCCTGCTGGTTTGTCTGTGTGTCAGATGAGCTGTCTTGGATGGGATGGAAGGTCGTAAACGGTGGTGACCGTTACAATCATGTTGTGGGAAGTCTTTTTTTTTAACTGTATATGTGAATCCCAAATGATAATAGGCATTTTGCAAATGTGGAAAGGGTAATAACAGAAGATCAAAGTTACAAATAGGGATTTTTTCTTTTTTTATAATAAATCATTTGTTTCTTTTCTGTATCAACAGGGACTTTTTCAGTGACTTGGGCAAGAAGATAAAAGACAAATTCTCCAAGAAATAAAGCAAATGAATGGTTGATTGAGAGAACAAAGAATCAATGAAATTTCCCCAAATACTGTAGCAAGCTCCTCTGCCAGAGCAAAGCTAGAATTCTATGATTCATACGACACTAATAAACAATGTTTCCAAAGTCATCTGTGCAATTTGTAATGACATTTATTACATTTATAAAAATAAAAAAAAAGTGTGTATATATATATATATATATATATATATATATATATATATAGGCCGCGCATTTCACCGGAAATGTACGATGGCAGCGTTGTACAGTTTACAGAAAGAAAACAACAACAGGCGCCACTTAGAAAAGACTGTAAACTTTTAATGTATAAACAGCATCAAGTTACTCACATAGAAGTTACTGTATTTAGGCATAAAGATGGGGTCCATAGGACAGTCATAGGTAGATTCAGGTAGAGTTAGGCCGGCTTATCAGTAGATAAGCCGACCTAACTCAGAATCTACGCCGACCTATGTTTAAGCGTACGCTCAAACAGAGATACGCTTAAACATATCTAAGATACGACGGCTTGCGCCTATCTTAGATTGCAATATTTTGGATGGCCGCTAGGTGGCGCTTCCATTGCGGTCGGCGTAGAATATGTAAATGAGGGGATACGCCGATTCGCAAACGTACGCCCGGCCGCCGCAGTCGATTTACGCCGTTTCCGTAAGGCATTAGCAGGCCTAAAGTTATTCCACCTATTAGGTGGAATAACAATGTTAAAGTATGGCCGCCGTTCCCGCAGCGAGATTCAAATTTTTTACGTCGTTTGCGTAAGTCGTCCGCGAATCGGGATTTACATTGTTTACGTCCACGTCGAAATGCACACTGGGAAATGTAGGCGCCCGACGCATGCGCAGATAGAAAAAAACCGTAAAAAACGTGAGGTCAAGCCTCATTACCATCAAACACGTCCCCCTCCAACACATTTGAATTAGGCGCCCTTACGCCTGCCGCATTTACGCTACGCCGCCCTAAGTAAAGAGGGAAGTACTTTGAGAATACAGTACTTGCCTCTCTTACTTAAGGCAGCGTAGTGTAAACACGCTAGGCTACGCCGCCTTAGATTTGCGCGCCCCTACCTGAATCTACCTATCAGTCTCTTGGCCGTATTGGTGAAGTCCACTTGTAGCAGCTGCTGTGTGTTGCAGAGATGAATGCAGGTGCTTGTTTTCCCAAACAGGAAGTTTCCAGGTAAACTGTGCAGCAGCTAGATAGAGGGCTGAAGCGCACACTGGGACACAACGGCGTGCAGAGAGGGGGGATGACGTCACAGGACCCAGAATGCAACGCATTTTTGTACTAGCACTGTAAGTTCTGGGGGATCGCAGCGCGCACCTTACTCAAACTCTTGAGAAAGGTGCTTGAGAAAGGTGCGCGCTGTGATTCATCATCATCATTATTTTTATTTTCCTTGCCCCACCCAATTCCAGCAGCGATCTTTTCTCTCTATAATGTCAAATCTTTTCTCTCTATGTAGAATAATCTTGGACTAATAGAGTAAGAGCCGGTTCACACTGAGGCGACTCGTCAGGCGACACAGCCGCCTGACAAGTCGCGTCCCATTCTAGTGAATAGAACCATTCTAATAGGAGCGACACAAGTCGCTCCTACTTAGAAAAAAGGTTCTTGTACGACTTTGGGGGCGACCTGCATTGACTTCTATACAGAAGTCGTTTTACAAGTCGCCTTAGAAGTCGTCTTCAGGTCGCCTGGCCGAGTCGCCCCCGAAGTCGTGCCGCCCCAGTGTGAACCGGCTCTTAATGTTAGGCACATTCGACCCACGAAAAGGAAAATAAAGCATTTGTTTATGTTGGATCTTTCGGTTTTCGTATAACGAAAATAGCTGAAATTCGGACGAAAATGTATTCGGACGAAAACGAATGCACATGTCTAATTGGCAGTTATTTTTGTTTTTAACAGTATACAGACTGCTCCAAATGTCCCAAAAGTACACAGAAGATCCCTGGAGGAGTCTGTTTTATTTATCTTTCAAACAAAAAAAGCCTAAAATGGTAGCTGGCAATTTTAAAACCTTTTTCTTTTGCATACTGTATGTCAAAGCTGCTGCAGCAGGTACTGTACATCACAGAGACGTAACCCTTCACTGGTGAGATTAGGACAACTCCCAAGCATGTTATTCGGGGCTTTTTTTCCAGGGGGAACTTGGTGGAACTTAATTCCACCACCTCTGGCTCAGACCCTTTGGTGTCTGCTCACCACAATCACTTGTAAACACAGAAGTCTGGATTCTGTGTTTACAAGTGACAGCTCTGCACTCCTGGTATTTAATGCCCCTTTAAGACCCACCCGGCCCTGGGGGGGCGCCAAAAAAAAGCTCCCTGCTCGCAGTGCTCGGGGAAAAATTAAAACCTGTCCTTCGCCGCCTCCCGCACCATAGCCGCGGCACTTCACTAGGGCTCCTGGTGGTCTGTCTCCTGGCCTCTCTATTTGGCGCCGCCGTGCTGTAAACACAGCATCATTTAAAATACGGCCAATCACCACAGAGGCACAGCGCCTCCCACTCCGCCGCCCGCCAATCGTGCACAAACGAGCCTAGAAAAAAAATTAATTCCTCGCCCACCGGACGGGGAAAAGTTTTTTTTTCTAGGCTCGTTTGTGTGCGATTGGCGGGCGGCAGAGTGGGAGGCGCTGTGCCTCTGTGGTGATTGGCCGTATGGGAAATGATGCTGTGTTTACAGCATGGCGGCACCAAATTTGGTTTTAATTTCTACATCGATCTGAACTTTTGAAGCATCCAGCAGCAGGGTAAGCAGGGGAGAGAGAGAGAGACAGTGAGCAGTGCTGAGTAGAGAGCTCTCAGCTGCTGAAGTTAACGTAAGTAAACCAGCAGGTGATTGCCCTCTGTTCAGCCCTGCTCACTGTCTCTCCATCTGCATGATTAATGTAGGAAGGGACAGAGCTGGGGGGTGTCTGTGTAAATCTAAATGGGTCTAGGGGTGCAGAGTGTTGCTGTGTAATGTAAAAAGGGTCCAGAGGTGCGGTGCTGTAAAATGTAAAAGGGGTCCAGAGATGTGGTGCTGTGTAATGTAAAAGGGGTTCAGAGGTGCGGTGCTGTGTAATGTAAAAGGGGTCCAGAGGTACAGGGTGCTGTGTAATGTAAAGGGGCCCAGAGGTGCGGTGCTGTGTAAAGGGGCCCAGAGGTGCGGTGCTGTGTAATGTAAAGGGGCCCAGAGGTGCGGTGCTGTGTAAAGGGGCCCAGAGGTGTGGTGCTGTGTAATGTAAAGGGACCCAGAGGTGCGGTGCTGTGTAATGTAAAGGGGCCCAGAGGTGCGGTGCTGTGTAAAGGGGCCCAGAGGTGCGGTGCTGTGTAATGTAAAGGGACCCAGAGGTGCAGGGTGCTGTGTAATGTAAAGGGGCCCAGAGGTGCGGTGCTGTGTAATGTAAAAGGGGTCCAGAGGTGCTGTGTAATGTAAAAGGGGTCCAGAGGTGCAGGGTGCTGTGTAATGTTAAAGGGGTCCAGAGTTGCAGGGTGCTGTGTAATGTAAAAGGGGTCCAGAGGTGCAGGGTGCTGTGTAATGTAAAGGGGGTCAAGAGGTGCAGGGTGCTGTGTAAAGTAAAAGGGGGCCAGAGGTGCGGTGCTATGTAATGTAAAGGGGGTCCAGAGGTGCGGTGCTGTGTAATGTAAAGGGGGTCAAGAGGTGCAGGGTGCTGTGTAATGTAAAAGGGGTTCAGAGGTGCGGTGCTGTGTAATGTAAAATGAGGTGAGGTTTCTGTGGAGGACAAGACAGAGAGGAGACTTGCAATTAGGGGAACCCTAACTATGCGTGCGTGCTGGGGGGGAGGGGGGCGGCAAAATGCACCTTCGCCTGAGTTGGTAAAAATCCTTGGACCCACCTACTGTTCGTGAAATTTGACTGACCACACCCACTATTTGATGTGATTTGGAGGGTGTGTGTAGGGTTGTAGTTAAGTTCCAGCACCTATTGTTTGAAAAAAAAAAAGCCCTGATGTTATTCATAGGGATTGGACATTTCTACACCTCATGCCCACTGGACGCCTTTGCTTCTGGCAGCAGTATTTTGGCAGAATCATGCGCTTGCCCATTAATTAATTTCATTGGTTAGAATAATCATTTATTCTGGCAATTAAAATGAATTTACGCTCAAGTGCTAAATGCGCCCAGTATTAAACGGACGTGTACACGCATTAGGCATTGGATATTTTTTTTCCTGCCTCTAAATGCCCATTTCCCTGTAAACACTTGTGTGCATGGACACATAGGGGTTTATTTACTAAAGACAAATCCACTTTGCACTACAAGTGCACTTGGAAGTGCATTCGCTGTAAATCTGAGGGGGACATGCAAGGAAAATAAAAAAACAGCATTTTTGCTTGTACATGATTGGATAAAATCAGCAGAGCTTCCCCTAATTTCGATCTTCCCCTTAGATCTACAACAACTGCAATTCCACGTGCACTAGTAGTGCAAAGTGTATTTGCCTTTAGTAAATTAACCCAAATGACTAACATGCAGGGGCATTTAAAGGCAGAAAAAAATTACAGAAGCCCCTTAAAGCCGAGTTCTACTCATTTTTTTGGGGGGGGAGGGAGTGGGTGCTTAGTTTTGAGTAGGACTTCCTGTCCCACTTTCTGCTTCTTCCTACGGGTCGCCTAGATGGCTCCTCCTCTCCCTCTAGGCAGCCCCTTCCTCTCGGAAATCTTCTGGGACATGTCACAGGTCCGAAAAGATTGCCTGTCCACTGGGAGAATGCAGCGAGACTCACGCATACGCAGTGTGCGCCCAGCCATGAAGCCGTACGCTGTTGATATAGACGTTCCCTGGCACAATTCCAGGGCATAACCTATCCTGCCTCTGAACCAAATTCATGGCAAAGAAAATCTGTAGACTTTAGACAATATTTCAGACCACAGACCTCCATGCCTTCCAACCCACAAAGAGGCCGAACTTTATTGGTATCACAGCTTTATAGACAAAGTGACATAAGCAAGCATCATTCATATGGGTGTATCTGATTGGCTCATTCATATAGTCTTTTCTTATTACATCTGTCCCTTCACCACAAGGCTTTAAACTCAGTCGCCATATTGCTTCTTCAGTGGGAGGAGAGACGAGTAGCAGCTGATTAGGAGTGCAGTAGAATGGGGGTTTGGAGACATCTGTTTTCAGTTTTCAATTCTATCATGACTCTACTCTAGGAAAATAATGTTTTCTCACAGAATACTGAAACACACACACACACACACACACACACACACACACACACACATATAAATATATACACACATATCAAGAAACAAAACAATATAAGAAAGGAAAGCAATATTTGAGTGGTTAGGAGAAAGAGAACATAAACACAAAATAATCATTTTATCAACTGCATCACACTGTCACCCCCGGGTGCCCACAGTTTCAATGGAGGTGCCACGGAGAGGAGGGGGAGTGGAGCGAGGCTTCAGGCGGCCGCATAGCTGGACCGTGGAACAGGTGAGTGTCTGTTTAGTAAAAGTCAGCAGCTACACTTTTTGTAGCTGCTGACTTTTAATAAGCAAAAAAAAAAGCCTGGAATTCCGCTTTAAGAGCAATGTCAAGTGTGCATGAGGTCTTAGTGTTTCACATTAAACATTTAAAAACTCACTGCTTCTGGCTGAATGTATTGAAACATTTTTTTCCTTTGAATTGGCACGTTTCCTAGAGCAGCGTCTAATCACCCCATGTTGTTTTTAATACTACCTTTCCTATTAACCCAGAAAATGGGTGTTTTTTAATTTAACAGATTAGTCTCCTATTGCTTGCATAGGGTTTCAGGTTCAGCATTAAATCTTTTTTGAAGTTCACTGAACCCTGCTCAAACCGAACACATGGCAGTTTGGCTCATTAGTTGTCAACTGCCATTTTCTATATTGAAATGCTGTAATGTACAAAATGAATTACCGTATATACTCGAGTATAAGCCAACTTTTTCAGCACTTTTTTTATGCGGAAAAAGTCCCCCTCGGCTTATCCTCGATTCTCCCACTGTGTCATTCTGTCTTACAGCAGCCGTTGCCGGGTGTACTGCGCATGCATGAGCGTGTCCACGAGAAAATCGTGCGCTGGCTAGTGGAGTTGGTGTATTTGATAGGTTGACATTCTTGTGGAATGCGCTCGCGTACACGCAGTGTTCCCGGTTGGATAATTTGACAAGCTGGAACTTTTGACAGAACATTGCCAACTGCATTTGGGCACTGATGAGACAGGTGGGCACAGTGAGGCTGCAGATGGGCCCAGTGAGGCTGCAGATGGGCCCAGTGAGGCTGCAGATGGGCACAGTGAGGCTGCAGATGGGCAAAGTGAGGCTGCAGATGGGCACAGTGAGGCTGCAAATGGGCATTGTTGACCCTCTTTTCCACTTACAGTCAAAGCCGTCTTAATAGCATCATGGGCCCCTGGGCAAAGTAGTGCTATGGGGCTCCTACAATGGTGACAGTGCAGGTAAACAGACATCAAGTAGGTAGGAGGCAGACTTCCTTCCCTGTGTATCTATCACTCTCAGTGCCATCATGGGGCCCCCAATTACCGGGCAGCGTGGACTCAAGGACCAGCTGCTTTGGGTAAAGTGCAGGGGGCCCCCCCATGCAGCTAGGGCCCCTGGGCAGTACCCATGTGTGCCCTCTCATTAAGACAGCCCTGCTTACAATAGCTGCTGCATTTCCCACCCTAGGCTTATACTCGAGTCAATACGTTTTCCCATTTTTTTGTGGTAAAACTAGGTGCCTTGGCTTATATTCGGGTCGGCTTATACTCAAGTTTATACGGTACTAAAGTGATATTTCAGTTGCTGGAAATAAATGATCTGATGGCTCCTTATACCTGTCCATTACATGTGAGATATCGGTGCTTGATTTCTTGCAGTCATTAGGGGGTTCCTACGCTACAACAGGAGGATCTGAAGCTAGCATAGCTGGGTGGTAAACAGCCCACCATTTGTGGTCCGATTTTGGACTTTTGTTTGAAACACAATTTCTCAATGTCCTGTGTGTAAACCTCTAGTCAATGAACAGCGAAAAAAAGTATGTGTTTGTAATCTTGTCAGCCTAATCACTTTGCCCTTTAGACAGCTATGATTAGGTAAATACTTATTTGCACATTTGTATTTCAGGGATTGCAGTTAGAATCATTTTAGACTTTACACCAGAAAGAATTGTGCAGACTAGCTCTGCAAATAGGCAACATGGCCTTTATTGAGGGCAACGGTTAATTTTCCAAAAATACCTCGCCTGTTGCCAATTAGTCCAACAGTGAAAAAATATATTTCTGTTAGATGCTTAATATTGAAATAGTTAGTGATTCACCACTAGATGGCGCTTAGACATCACTAATAAATCCAAGCAATTTAATTTTGTGTTTAAAATGGTTACGGAAGGGAATAACCAGCTGAAAAAATGTCATTAGAATTCAGATGTGTGGTTTGAACGGCGTTTATATATGTGGACGGGATCCCCCAATCAGTGCCAAATTTAAATAATAGCTGGAGGGGCAAGAGGGACAATTGTCCCGAGCCCCCCTGCCAGAATGGGCTTCAGTCCTCCTTTATATACACATAAAACAAAATGAAATAACTATAAAATGTGTTTAATTATGAAACAAATAACAAAGGGTGTGTGGGTGTTAGGATACAGAGCAGTTAAACCTGACTTCAGAGGCAAAGAAAGGGATGACGGCTTCTGGCTAGGGATGAGCTTCGTATTTGAATTACGGACGTTTTGGGCCGTTCGCGCGAAATTCGAGTGGCGTTTTATGGCCCATAATTCACTGCGGCATCGCAGTGCATTGCTGGCTGATGATTGGCCAAGCATGCACTATAACCCGCATGCTTGGCCAATCACAGCTTGCAAAAAACGGAGAGCCATAATTAGCCAAAGCCAGGGTGGCTTTGGCCAAATATGGCTCATGGGGTTTAGTACACGCCCCACACTATTAAAGGCCGCCTGCAGGTTGGCATTGTGTAGTGTGTTGCGGTGGTTAAGAGAGAGAAGATAGAGAGAGAGTGTAATTTTTAGTAGGTAGATAGAGCAGGCAGGCTAGTCAGTTAAAGTTATAGTGTGTAGAGGATATATATACATCCCAGGTGTTGTATATATATGTATACACTGTATAGTTTAGCTAGATCCGCTCTTCCTAATTTACTGACAGGCAGGCAGGTGATTGTGCTAGCTGCAGTATTTTCATGTGGTGTACTGCCTGTGTCCTCTGCAGTGTGCACTGCCCGTGTCCTCTGCAGTTTGCACCTAAAGCTGCGTGGTGTGTACTGCCTGTGTCCTCTGCAGTGTGCACCTAAAGCTACGTGGTATGTACTGCCTGTGTCCTCTGCAGTGTGCACCTAAAGCTATGTGGTGTGTACTGCCTGTGTCCTCTGCAGTGTGCACCTAAAGCTACATGGTGTGTGTACTGCCCGTGTCCTCTGCAGTTTGCACCTAAAGCTACGTGGTGTGTAATGCCTGTGTCCTCTGCAGTGTGCACCGAAAGCTACGTGGTGTGTACTGGCTGTGACCTCTGCAGTGTGCACCTAAAGCTACGTGGTGTGTACTGCCTGTGTCCTCTGCAGTGTGCACCTAAAGCTACGTGGTGTGTACTGCCTGTGTCCTCTGCAGTGTGCACCTAAAGCTACGTGGTGTGTGTACTGTGTCTGTGCTATTTTTCTCAATGATTTTCATCCATATTGCAGGGACCAGACATTACATTAAAGCCGCACGCAGTTTTAAATTACTTTTTTCTTATAGTAATCTCATTTTATGCAGGGACAGTTCTAAACACTTCACAGGCATACTATAGACACCCAGCAGGTACGATATTTAAAGGACTTTTTCATTTTTTTTTTCACTTTAAGCATCATTAAAATCACTGCTCCAGAAAAAACGACCGTTTGTTAAAACTTTTTTTTCCATTGATACATGTTCCCTGGGGCAAGACCCGAGTACTCAAAGACGTTTTACGACAATAACTTAACTTTAAAATGAGCACTATTGAATTCGAACGTTCGAGTCCCATAGACGTCAATGGGGTTCTAAATGTTCGCACGAAAGGTCGGTCCGTTCGAAGGTTCTGGTGCGATCCTGAATAGGATAAAACTTTGTTAGCAAGTTTTACCCAAAATTACGAGATTAGTCGAATTTGGCGTAGGCATGGAGTTGATTATTCAATTTGAGTTAACTTTTTATTTGTACAAGTTAATTTCTATGTTGAGGGGCCACCAAACTTGAAGTACCTCAGGCCCCCCAAGGTCTAAATCTGGCACAGACATCAGTGCAAATACAGAGAGAGCAAACGCACTTAGGCCCCTTTCACACTCGGGCAGTGGGTGCGTTGGCGGTAAAGCGGCACTATTTTTTTTAGCTGTGCTTTACCGTCAATTTTGTGGTGCTTTTCGGACACTTTTACCCCCGCTAGCGGCCAAGAAAGGGTAAAATCCACCCTGGTACCCATTGATTTCAATAGGCAGGAACGGTGGAGGAGCGGTATACACACCGCTCTTTTACTGCTCCAAAGATGCTGCTAGCAGGACTTTTTTTTACTGTTTTTTTACCGTCCTGCTAGCGTACCACTCCAGTGTGAAAGTCCTCGGGGCTTTCACACCGGAGGGACAGTGTAACAGGCGCTGCCTGTTCCTTCTTAACAGGCGCTCTGCCCGCCTGTTGTCTTTTATGCTGGGCGCCTTCAGCGCCGTAATGCGTTCCATGCTGGAATGCATACGACGCATGCACGATGACGTCATCGCCCTGCGCCGTGATGCGTTCCAGCGTGGAACGCGGAAGTGCACCGCAGTCGGCGCTGTGTTTGATTTACTGCCATGCAGTACAGCTGTCTGCTGGCCTTTAAAGCCATTCACAAGGCAGACAACTAGCGTTCTATTATTGCCAGCTATTGCTAGCCGTTGCCAGCCGTATGTCAGTCGTGGAGCAGACCTAGTGTGAGCTACAGCTTGTAAACATGGAGGCCCCTTTGCACCAGTCGCTTCTTCAGCTCCCTATGCTGCAACACCGTTCCTGGAAACCAATCCTTTGCTGCTGATGTCTTTTCTGCAATACAGCTCTCTGCAAACCAACTACAAGACATTTGGCAACCATAATCCTTCGTGAGAACTTTGTCTCCTATCCTTAGAAGCTACAAACGGATAAGTAACCTTTGCTACATTTATAATCCTATAGAAGATCTACTTACTATAGTGTTTCAACTGCTATCATGTTATCATGTTACTATACATGCCGTCTGCTTATCAACATGTTATATCGGAGATACTACTATGCTAAATCCTGCTTGCTAAATCCTATCTTAAAGGCTCAGCAACCTACAAGATACCAATGCTATGTCTATCTAATATATACAGCTATAAATACCTCATCTATGCATATTACATACCTGAGCTATACTGCCTCTCTCAAGCAATACTAATGTCTCATTAGCAATTACTTTAAGTATGCTACTGTAATTACTAGGGTTGTCCCGATACCGATACTAGTATCGGTATCGTGACCGATTCCAAGTATTTGCGGTATTTACTCGTACTCCCGCAAATACCCCCGATACCGAAATAGAATACTCCCGCCGCCCCCGACGCATCCCGCCGCTACGACGCATCCCGCCGCATCCCCGCTTGGATAATACGGGCGGGGAACATTACAGCATTCATTTGAATAGCTGTAGTCTTTCCCGCCCCGCCGCGTATAGACACCCCCCCTTGCTCGGGTGAACTGTCCAATCCCGAGCAAGGGGGAGTGTCTATACGCAGCGTGGCGCGAATAATTACAGCTATTCAAAGCTGTAATGTTCCCCGCCCGTATTAACCAGTCGGCGGCAGCGGGGATGCGGCGCGATGCAGGTAAGGGGGACATGGCTGCACATGGGGGACATTGCTAGATATGGGGAGACATTGCTGCATATGGGGAGACATTGCTGCATATGGGGGACATGGCTGGATATGGGGAGACATTGCTGCATATGGAGGACATGGCTGGATATGGGGAGACATTGCTGCATATGGGGAGACATTGCTGCATATGGGGGACATGGCTGGATATGGGGAGACATTGCTGCATATGGAGGACATGGCTGGATATGGGGAGACATTGCTGCATATGGGGAGACATTGCTGCATATGGGGAGACATTGCTGCATATGGGGGACATGGCTGGATATGGGGGGAGACATGGCTGCATATGGGGAGACATGGCTGCATATGGGGACACATTGCTGCATATAGGGGACATGGCTGGATATGGGGGGGGTACATGCCTGCATATGGGGGGGACATGGCTGGATATGGGGGGAGACATGGCTGGATATGGGGGGACATGGCTGGATATGGGGGGACATGGCTGGATATGGGGGGACATGGCTGCATATAGGGGGACATGGCTGCATATGGGGGGACATGGCTGCATATGGGGGGACATGGCTGCATATGGGGGGACATGGCTGCATATGGGGGGACATGGCTGCATCTGTGGGGGGACATGGCTGCATCTGTAGGGGGACATGGCTGCATTTGGGGACACATTTAAAAAAAAGTATCGGCGAGTACTTGAAAAAAAAGTATCAGTACTCGTCCTAAAAAAGTGGTTTGAGACAACCCTAGTAATTACCTATTTATTACGTATACGCAGGTGCTATTACGTTACTATAGTACATGCAGTATACAAGTACCCAGTTTTTACAACTCTCAAATAATACGAGCTTGGCATAAGTACATATTAGGCCTCGGCCTAATAGTTCGAACCTGTTCTCCTTAATACTTTTCTTGGCTAAGGGTTGATGCTAATTCGTAGCATCTCCCTCAGTAACCTTATACATGCCTGCATGCTGCAGGTGATGATATGTAGAGAACCTCCAAACTCCTGTTAGGAGCAATGCCTGGGGTTCCTTACTGTAATCACGCGCATGTAGAAGTGTATTGGAATATAGTCCTTGAAACTAAAATATATATTTTAATCGCTAAGGTCTGGTCGCATGTTGTAATGCTTCCATCCTTAGTAAATCATCGCCCTTCTATATGTGACAGAAAGATGATGTAGAGACCCCCCAAACTCTTGTTGCTAGGAGTGACACCTGGGAATAATATTGAGTTGTCGCATACAGAAGCGCATTGCGGTCCTTGTATGCGCATTTGTGAGTCACTCCCGTTTCTCCAGTGCTGTTACAGACAGCATCAGCTGTTTCAGGGGGCTTTGCATGCGCTATTATTAACGTTATAGCGCCTGCAAAGCGCCCCAGTTTGAAAGGGGTCTTACAGATAACTGGCAATCAATGATTGGTCCTCATCATCCAAGGCAAATGGGCTAGCCACCACGATGACCAGGCAAAATGAGAATGTAAATACCGGTAAATCATTTTTTTTCTTTTTTTTTAAATGTTATTCTTTTTATTGTATAATTACACACAATATTGCACACAAATGCTGGGGTCAAATCAGATATTCAAAGACCCAGATTTGATTTTGTTTTGTGATACTCATCACAAAGGCTTAGTTTTACAATTGTGTTTTGCGATTTTTTTAAATAATGACTAGAAACACTTGGAGAAAGAAGGCTCACCACACTGGCAGAAGAGGGACTTGGGATCATGTGGGGATGGATAAAGAAAATAAGTAAAGAGAAAAATTGAGTGGGGGGGGTCTCGTAAGTGAACCCTCAATTTTGGACAATTTTACACCGCGTACACACGATCGGATTTTCCGACTAGAATTGTGTTGACAGACTGTTGTCCGAAAAAAGAGATTTTTAATACAGCTTACCTGTAAAATCTTTTTCTTGGAGTACATCACGGGACACAGAGCGGCATTCATTACTATATGGGTTATATGGAGTACCTTCAGGTGTAGACACTGGCAATCTCAAACAGGAAATGCCCCTCCCTATATAACCCCCTCCCATAGGAGGAGTACCTCAGTTTTGTAGCAAGCAGTATGCCTCCCAAAATGGTCCTCAAAAAAGAGGGGTGGGAGCTCTGTGTCCCGTGATGTACTCCAAGAAAAAGATTTTACAGGTAAGCTGTATTAAAAATCTCTTTTTCTTTATCGTACATCACGGGACACAGAGCGGCATTCATTACTATATGGGATGTCCCAAAGCAATGCTTACAATGAGGGGAGGGAGAACATCTCCAAGACAAAAGGATTTAATTTAGAGATATACTCAAATCATAATAAATCCAACTTAGTTGAGAAAAATAATTTTAAATTTTAAATTTAACTCAAAAAAGAGGAGCCCCCGGAATCCGAGGGTCTCAAACTGCAGCCTGCAGCACTGCCTGCCCGAAGGCAGTATCAGTATTCCTTCTTACGTCCAACTTGTAGAATTTTGTAAACGTGTGGACAGAAGACCGGGTTGCCGCCTTGCAAACTTGAGCCATAGAGATCTGGTGGTGTGCTGCCCAGGAGGCGCCCATGGCTCTAGTAGAATGAGCCTTTAATGATACTGGAGGAGGCAACCCTTTCAAGCCGTAGGCCTGAGTGATTAATTGCTTAATCCACCTAGAAATGGTGGACTTTGCAGCTGCCTGCCCCTTCTTGGGCCCATCCGGTAGAATGAACAGCACATCTGTTTTCCGGATCTTCTTTGTAGCTTTAAGATAGGCCTTCATGGCCCTGACAATATCCAAGGTATGCAGCAACCCTTCCTTTCTGGAAGTAGGTTTAGGGAAGAAGGATGGTAATACCAAATCCTGGTTCAAATGAAAACTGGATATGACCTTCGGTAGGAAGGAAGGATGAGGGCGGAGAACGACCCTGTCCTTATGAAAAACAAGATATGGTTCCTTACAGGATAAGGCCGCTAGCTCCGAAACTCTTCTTGCGGAAACTATGGCAACCAAAAATACTAACTTCCTTGTCAGTAGAACCAAAGGAATTTCAGCCAACGGCTCAAACGGTTGTTTCTGTAAACTTGACAGAACAAGATTTAAATCCCACGGACAAAGCGGGGATTTAACTGGAGGTCTAATACGTAAGACCCCTTGAAGGAAGGTCTTAACCAGCGAGTGGGTGGCCAGCGGCCGCTGAAACCACACTGACAGAGCAGAAATCTGTCCTTTGATTGTGCTTAATGCCAATCCTTTATCCACTCCTAGCTGGAGAAAACTTAATACTCTATCGATGGTAAATTTGCGAGAAAAGCCATCGCTTGGACTCACACCAGCCTACATAGGCCTTCCAGACCCTGTAATAAATCACCCTAGAGACCGGTTTCCTGGCTCTGATTAGGGTAGAGACTACTTTCTGAGACAGACCTCTACCCCTGAGAATCAGGGATTCAGCTTCCAGGCCGTCAAATTTAGATGCCGTAAGGCAGGGTGGAGGATCGGACCTTGCGATAGCAGGTCTGGCCGTAGAGGAAGAGTCCAAGGGTCTCCCACTACCATCTTTAGGATGAGTGAGTACCATGCCCTTCTGGGCCATGCTGGAGCTACCAGGATGACTGGTATGTGTTCCACCCGGATCCTGCGCAGCAGGCGGGGTAGTAACTGGAGCGGGGGAAACGCATAAAGAAGTTTGAACTGATGCCAAGGGCAAACCAACGCATTGGTTCCGCAGGCCATCGGATCCCTTGAGCGGGATATGAACCTGTCTAGTTTCTTGTTGAGTCTCGATGCCATGATATCCACGTCCGGCACTCCCCATCTTTGGCAGAGTGCTTGAAAGACTTGTGGATGCAGAGACCATTCCCCCGGCCATAGAGTCTGGCGGCTTAAGAAGTCCGCCTGAAAGTTGTCCACTCCTGGAATGAATATTGCCGATATGCAGGGCACATGCGCCTCTGCCCATAGGAGAATCAAGCTCACCTCTCTCTGAGCGGCTTGACTCCTGGTTCCCCCTTGGTGATTTATGTATGCCACGGCCGTGGCATTGTCTGATTGAATTCTCACCGGGAACCCCTGCAATTTTGACGTCCAAGCCCTGAGGGCTAGTCGAGCAGCTCTGAGCTCCAAGATGTTGATGGGCAACTGCTTCTCTGGCTTTGCCCAAGTACCTTGGCGAGTGCAACCATCCAAAATTGCTCCCCAGCCCGTCAGGCTGGCGTCTGTGGTCACTATCTTCCAAGCCACTGGGCTGAAAGACTTCCCCTTCAGTAGATTCTGAGGGTCTAACCACCAACACAGACTTTGTCGGACTCTTGATAAGAGCGGCAACGGGATATCCAAGGCCTGTGGCCTTCTGCTCCATGCTGACAGGATGGCTGCCTGTAGGATGCGAGTGTGGCTCTGGGCGTATGGTACCGCCTCGAACGTGGCCACCATCTTGCCTAGTAACCTCATACATAGGCGAATAGTCGGTTCTTTCTTGCTTAGAACCAGTAGGATTAATTCCTTGATGGCTTTTACCTTCCTCAGAGGTAGGAACACTCCTTGTTGTTCTGTGTCTAATCTCATGCCGAGATATTCCAACTGCCTTGTGGGCTGGAAAGCTGACTTTTCTCGATTTAGGACCCAGCCGAACCTCTCGAGGTATTGGACCGTGAGGGCCACTGCTCGCTCCAAGCCGGGAGACGAGTGGTCTATGACTAGGAGGTCGTCCAGGTATGCTAGGATCGTGACCCCTTGGATCCTTAGCTTGGCTAGGATCGGAGCTAGGACCTTCGTGAACACCCGGGGGGCCGTAGCCAACCCGAAGGGAAGCGCCACGAATTGGAAGTGACGCGAAGCCACCATGAAGCGTAGATATCTTTGATGTGGCTGATAAATTGGAACATGAAGGTAGGCATCCTTTATGTCTATGGACGCCATGAAGTCGTCCTTCTGGAGTGTGGCAGCTGCTGACCGCACGGATTCCATCCGAAATGAGCGGATCTTTAGATATGCATTTACCATCTTTAGGTCCAAAATTGGCCTGACATCTCCATTGGGGATGATGAATAGGTTGGAGTAGAAACCCAGCCCCTGTTCCAGGACTGGCCGGAATCCGAGGCGGATCGTTTGGAATCCTCGACTCCTGGAAATGAGGAGGAAACCTTAGGAAATCTAATTTGTAGCCTGTGGCCACGGAAGACCGTACCCACTCGTCGGGAATGCTGGCTTCCCAAATCTCTGAAAAGAGTCGCAGCCTTCCCCCCACCTTCGTGGGTGGGGGCGCCCCTTCATAAGGTTGGCTTGGGGGCTGGTTTTGCTGGTTTGCGAAACCACTGCCTTTTGCCTCTAACAGCCTGTCCTTGTGATTTGCTGTTGAAGCCGAAGTTTGCTTTTGCAGGAGGCCGTCGATACTGCTTGGCATTAGAGGGCCCCTGCCCAGGGGAATACTGTCGTTTAAACGCAGGCCCCTGAACCTTCTTCTTAGTTGGCAAGAGAGTACTCTTGCCGTTTGAAATGGTCTGAATGTATTTATCTAGGTCTTCTCCGAAGAGTCGTCCTCCATGGAAGGGGAACCCTACCAGGAGCTTCTTGCATGGGGGCTCAGCCTCCCAGCTTTTTAACCATAAGAGTCTTCTCATATGGATAAGGGATAACGATAAACGTGACGCTTGCTGGATAGAATCCTTGATTGCGTCTACCGTAAAACATATGGCCTTAGGGACATCCGAAAATTCTTCTGCCTGCTGGGCAGGAATAAGTTTAAGCATCTGCTTAAATTGATCCGATAATGCTTGAGCGACCCCAATCGCAGCCACAGCTGGCTGTACTACTGCCCCTGCAGTAGTGAAGGAGTTCTTAAGTAGTGCTTCCAAGCGCTTATCAACTGGATCCTTGAACACCTGTATGTTTTCTACAGGGCATGTTAACGATTTGTTAACCCATGAGATGGCTGCGTCCACTGCAGGAGTAGCCCATCTTTTGGAAAATTTTTCTTCCATAGGATATAGGACAGAGAACTTCTTAGGTGGTAAGAAGATCTTATCTGGCTTGTTCCAATCTTGGAACAAAACTCCCTCTAATAGAGGATGGATCGGAAACACAGCATTGCTTTGAGGCGCCCTCAGTGAGCCCAAAGCTGAAACCGTCGATACCTGGAGATCTGGTACTGGCAAGTTGAATGCCCTATGGACCAAGTCCGACAATCCTTGAATCCACCAGCTCTCCCTCAGGGAGACTGCCCCAGACTCCTCTGTATCCGGATCTTCGATCCCTGAACCTACTTGGTCCTTGTCCAAGAGGTCGTCCAATTCCCCTGAGGAAAGGACCTCCTCTTCTGAGGGTCCGCGCTCGGGCGACGGAGATCTATTCCGCTTACTGCCCCGCATAGCTGCGGCTATCATTTTACCCATGCTTTTCTGCATCTCTTTTAAAGAGGTGAGTAATACCTCCTCCGTGACCATCTTAGGGTTGGACTGACCCGCGTCAGCTCCAGCCCCAGATCCCGATGGCCCCAAGGCTCCCTGTGGGGAAAGCAGCGGCATAGCATTGTCCGAGACCTCAGACTCTCTGGGGGAATCCCCACCTCTTGTACCCTTGTTTTTTGATGCCATGGTACAATACCGAGGTACACCTGCTACTTATTGGTACCTGGGACTTATAAATAGTTAAATGGCCAAACACCTGTTTGGGGGATAAAAAATGCTTCCTCTCCCCTAGATGACACTTTTTTTTTTTTTTTTTCAAATCTAGGAAAGAAAAAACATTCTGTCCCCCTGAGTAGTATTGCAAGAAAAACTATGAGATGGAAAAGAAACAGCCTATTCCTAGGCTTGAAAACAGTCTTTCTGAAGACTGCAATATTCTTTCTGGCCACTGTGTGTCCTCGGCGCCCCGTGCTTGCCGTTCTGGTCTTTCCTCCTCAGTTCCAAAGTATTGAATGAGCTATATGGAACAAACAAGGAAGGGCCGCCCCTTCCTTAAGCCACTGACCCGCCCTTCCCCCCCAGCAATCTCAAACAGGAAATGCCCCTCCCGACAGGGGGGGGGTGGGGTTGGGAGGAAGGGACCTCTCTGCTCCAGCAAACTGCAGCCTGCAGCCTGGAACCATGAGGAGGTCGGCGTTTTGCCTGCTTTGCAGGCCGTGAGGAGGAAGACTGAATGGAGCATCGCCTGGAGGCTTGCAGGTAAGCACAGCTCTCTGACACACACATATACTTTTATATCACAGGCCCCACTCAATGCTTTTCCAACACTACAAGGGAGGTCACATCTTATGGGGAATAATACATATAGAGCCATCCTATCTTTATGATATGTGACTAGTTTGCCAGATGCAGTGCATAACTTTAGGCATGTCCCCTGTGACCCCCCAGAAAAAACCTGCTAAGAACCAAGTTCCGCAAGTTTTTCCCCTCACTTACCTGCTCCATGCCGCAGGACTTTGCCAAGCAAGAGGCCCAATCTTCCCCCATCTCGGTGGGGATGTCTAGACCTTCAGGCCCTGGGTTCCTATGAAGGATCCACTGTCCTGGGCCCATATAGCACTCTGGCAACAGAAACATTAGGCACCCAAAGGTTTCTAAGTTCTGGGCCCAGGGTCCAGCTCTCTAAAAAGAAAAGCATTATGGGCTATACCCCAAGGGTTTGGGGTCCGGTTACTGACCACTTTAGCGCTGAGGCTTTTTTGGACAGAACCGGTTAGCTCACCTAATCCCAAGGATGTGGAGGCAAGCTAAACCATGACTAACACCTAAGACACTGGCGGAAAAAACTGAGGTACTCCTCCTATGGGAGGGGGTTATATAGGGAGGGGCATTTCCTGTTTGAGATTGCCAGTGTCTACACCTGAAGGTACTCCATATAACCCATATAGTAATGAATGCCGCTCTGTGTCCCGTGATGTACGATAAAGAAATCCAACCGTTTGAACGCTTCATTGGACAATTGTGAACACAGCGTCTCCCCGCAGGGATGTAGTCCCAAGGGAGGGGGCGAGCATGCTGACTAACCCCCAGCCAGAACGGCTCAGATGATGGGGGCAAGCTTACTGAGGAGGAACAGGAAGTGAGAAACTCAGACAAAGAAAAAAAAAAAATTTAGAAGGGAAATCAAAGGAAAAGGTAAGTGAATAAACAATGCACTAGCTAAAGGAACCTATTTAGAAAATAAAAAAACAAACCTTTACAACCCCTTTAAGTATCTGACCTGCCATTTTTGTTGCAAGAGCCTTGTAAGGATGGTAGGCATTCCCTTTATTATTGCCAGGAACTGCTAGCAGTTTAAGTGATTTTTATTTGTATTTCTAAACTGTGGCGTAGGGGTGTAGATTGTACCCATGAGCGACCCCACATTGTGGCACCCTTTGGCCAAACTACAAGATATATATGGTATTATTTTGACAGAGTATACCTGTTGTTGGGTTACCCATATGATATATTGTATGATTCAAAGAAGGGGGGGGTGGTTAAAGAACCTTCTTATGATATATTGTTATAGACATTTCCATGTTATTATATAGAAGCTTGGCTCCCCCGAATATTGTATGTGGACTATCCCATCTACTCAGAAGGTGGTAGTGGCCGACTGTATGAAGACTAAATATGACTGTTGATTTCATTTATATGTTTTTGCGTAAACCTTAAGGTATGTGGTAACAGATTATTGAGCCACTATACTGAGTGACAAAATGTGACTGTAACTGAGATATATATTGTTAATTTTAGTGTATGACTGTGTGATACTTTTCTGAAGAAGCAAGCTATGTCCTGTGAAACGCAATCTGTATCGAGAAGCCAGAGCGAGTCCCTCATCCCCCACTGCAGTGGAGTTGGTGAGAATCAACACTAAGGCCTCGTACAGACGAGGGATTATCCGCTGGAAATTCCTCCTCCGGATTTTGATCTGATTTTGATCTGATGGCTTGTACACACATCGGATCAAAATCCGCACGGAAAACATCCGCGGTCACGTGTCGCGCCGTCGATGACGCGGCGACGTGCGTGACGCTGGAAGGTAAATACTTCCACGCATGCGTCGAATCATTACGACGCATGCGAGGGATGGGAGCGGACGGACTGATCCGGTGAGTCTGTACAGACGACCGGATCAGTCCGCTGGACTGGATTCCAGCGGATAGATTTTGTAGCAAGCTACAAAATTTTTATCCGCTGGGAATCCGTCGAAAATTGTCCTCTCGGGCCTACACACGACCGGATCTATCCGCTGGAACTGATCCGCGGATAAATCCCAGCGGATAGATCCGGTCGTGTGTACGGGGCCTCAGACCTCTTACACACGACCAAGGAACTCGTCGGGAAAAGACACATAGTTTTCCTCGACGAGTTCCTTGTTCGGCTTGTCAAGAAACTTGACAAGCTTTCTTTGCGTACACACTGTCAAGACCAAATCTCCTCGTTCTCAAACGCGGTGACGTACAACACATACAATAGCAGGGGAAGTTCGATTCCACTGGCACAACCCTTGGGGCTGGTTTTGCTAATCTCATGTTACTGCGTGTTAAGTAAAAGTTTGGTAAGAGACAATTTGCACTTTTCAGTCTGTTACAGCGTGACAAATGTGCTATCTCCATTACAAACGCTACTTTTACCGAAGGTGCGCTCCCGTCTCATACTTTATTCTGAGCATGCGCGGGTTTCTTAGCATACACACGATCGTGTTTCTCGTCGAAAACCAGCCCGACGAGGAACACGACGAGGAAATTCTCTTTTTTCCTCGTCGAGTTCCTCGTCAATTTCCTCAATGAAAAACATACACACGACCAGTTTCCTGGGCAAAAAAGCTCTGCCACCAAGTTTCTTGATGGATTCTGTTGAGGAAAACGGTCGTGTGTACGAGGCCTTAGAAGAACATATCTTTGTGCTTTCTTTTATGCCCTGTTTATAGTACACTTATACATTTTCTCACGCTTGTCCAATAATTTTACGCTGTATAATAAAAAAATTGATACTTTTTTACCCATTGGTACCGTTATAATCCTTGAAGCTTAGTATTTAGGGTTTTTTTGTTTGAAGAAAAGAAGCGTTTGATAATTTACTAAAGTGAAGTGGTGGAGATACCATATTGGACATCATGTAAGATGTGCAAGCATGATCCATATCGCAATGTCTTGGCCATAACCAGAGATTCTGAGGTCACATAAATGTTCCTGCTCAGGCAGAAGAGAAAGGAACAGATAGACACTGGTAAATCATCAATCCCAAAGACACAGGGAAAACGGTAGCGATTGACCAATGTTTTTTTTTTTTTTCCCACTTCAGACTCCACTGACCATGAGACCCGCTCACCATCAAATTGGCCAATGTTTTCTAACCTGATGGTTTTCTTTCCCTTTTCATGGGTAAAAAGTTCTCTACCTTTCACATAGCATGAGACATCTCAGTTGAAATCTGGCTAAAACAACTTATTCAGGTTAATGGGGTAGATTCAGGTAGGGGCGCGCACTGATACGGCGGCGCAGCGTATCGTCTTTACGCTAAGCCGCTGTAAATTACAGGAGCAAGCGCTGTATTCACGAAGCACTTGCTCCGTAATTTGCGGAGGCGTAGCGTAAAAGGGGCCGGCGTAAGCGCGCGTAATTCAAATGATCCGGTAGGGGCGTGGATCATTTAAATTAGGCGCGTTCCCGCGCCAAACGTACTGCGCATGCGCCGTCCCTAAAATTTTCCGACGTGCATTGCGGTAAATGACGTCGCAAGGACGTCATTGGTTTCGACGTGAACGTAAATGGCGTCCAGCGCCATTCACGGACGACTTACGCAAACAACGTAAAATTTTCAAATCGCGACGCGGGAACGACGTCCATACTTAACATTGGCTGCGCCTCCTAATAGCTGGAGCAGCCTTACGCCGAAAAAGCCTTAACGCAAACGACGTAAAAAACGAACGCCGGGCGCACGTACGTTTGTGAATCGGCGTATCTAGGAAATTAGCATAGTCTACGCCGACAACAACGGAAGCGCCCCTTAGCGGCCAAAGTTATATTGCACACAATTCTACGTTACGTCGGTGGAGGAAGCCTATTTTTTCAGCGCAACTGCCTTTGTGAATCGGCGTAATGCTACGCGGGCGTGGAATTCAAATTACGGCGGCGTATCTGGAGATACGCCGCCGCAAAAGGTACCTGAATCTACCCCAATGTCTTCCATGCCTTAATGCACCTTTAGACCAAAATAATTTATGTTATTGCGATTATTCTTACTTTTGTGCTTGAATGAAGGTTTAAAAACACTTATTGATAAGATTATTTCCAATCAAATCCACAAATATATCTAAACAATACTCAACTGTGTTGTAAGTGAAAAAGAGGCGGTTATGAGAGGGCATTTAGGTGGAACGATTGCGTTACTGGACAGCATCCCACCATCCCTCCCCAATATTTATTTTATTTGGTTTGTATGTCTAATGGTTTTATCTTTTACAGTCTTAGCTGCAGTTGAGTTCTTGGCAGTAGGTAGGGTCTGGGACATCTGATGGGAAGGCAGCCACTTATAGCTATTAACCTTGGTGTGTCATGTCAACAACCTAGCTCTGGCATCCAATGATCAGGATGGGTTCAGTCTAGGTCTGTTTATTTTATTTTTTTTACTGATCTAACATCACATTTGCTGGCAAGGACATTTTTGATTAAAGTGGTTCAAAAGGTAATTTTTTTTTACCGTAATGCATTCCCATCATTAAGATAAAAAATGTTCTACCACTTTCTGTGCACCCCTCTCCCAAAATAATAATAATACCTGAAGTCCTCTATCGATCCAGCGCTGTACAGGGCTGCATTCATTCTCTTCATGCTCTCACAAGTCTGGCTGTTAGCAGCTATTGGGCTCCTGCTGCTGTCAGTCAAATCCCTTGAGGAGAAAGCGGGGCTGAGCATAAAGAATCATACAGCTCGGCTCAGGAGCGAGCCTGCAGGTCTGCCCCATAGCAAGCGACTTACTATGGTGTCACTCAGAAAAGAAGAAGAGCCAAGAGTGCTTTCAGGGGGCCCCAGAAGAGGACTGCTTTGTGCAATACAGAGCAGGAACGTAGAACATTTTCATCATTTTAAGAAAAAAAAAGGCTTTCCAAAAACCTCAATTGTTGGGCACTGTCTCCATATACAGTCAGGTCCATAAATATTGGGACATTGACACAATTCTAATCTTTTTGGCTCTATACACCACCACAATGGATTTGAAATGAAACAAACAAGATGTGCTTTAACTGCAGTCTTTTTAGCTTTAATTTGAGGGTATTTACATCCAAATCATGTGAATAGTGTAGGAATTACAACAGTTTGTATATGTGCCTCCCACTTTTTAAGGGATCAAATATAATGGTACAGATTATCAATCATAAATCAAACTTTTACTTTTTAATACTGGGTTGTAAATCCTTTGCAGTCAATTACAGCCTGAAGTCTGAAACACATAGACATCACCAGACGCTGGGTTTGCTGCAGTTCCTGCTTGTTCTTGGGGCCTTTTCCCTTCAGTTTTGTCTTCAGCAAGTGAAATGCATGCTCAATCGGATTCAGGTCAGGTAATTGACTTGGCTATTGCATAACATTCCACTTCGTTCCCTTAAAAAACTCTTTGGTTGCTTTCGCAGTATGCTTCGGGTCATTGTCTATCTGCACTGTGAAGCGCCGTCCAAATGAGTTCTGAAGCATTTGGCTGAATAAAAGGAGATAATAATATTGCCCAAAACACTTCAGAATTCATCCTACTGCTTTTGTCAGCAGTCACATCATCAATAAATACAAGAGAACCAGTTCCATTGACAGCCATACATGCCCACGCCATGACACTACCACCACCATGCTTCATTGATGAGGTGGTATGCTTTGGATCATGAGCAGTTCCTTTCCTTCTCCATACTCTTCTCTTCCCATCACTCTGGTACAAGTTGATCTTGGTCTCATCTGTCCATAGGATGTTGTTCCAGAACTGTGAAGGCTTTTTTAGATGTTGTTTGGCAAACTCGAATCTGGCCTTCCGGTTTTTGAGGCTCACCAATGGTTTACATCTTTTGGTGAACCCTCTGTATTCACTCTGGTGAAGTCTTCTCTTGATTGTTGACTTTGACTCACATACACCTACCACCTGGAGAGTGTTCTTTATCTGGCCAACTGTTGTGAAGGGTGTTTTCTTCACCAGGGAAAGAATTCTTCGGTCATCCACCACAGTTTTCCGTGGTCTTCCGGGTCTTTTGGTGTTGCCGAGCTCACCGGTGCGTTCTTTCTAAGGATGAGCCGAACACCCCCCTGTTCGGTTCGCATCAGAACTTGCGAACACACCAAATGTTCTTGTGAACTTTTGAACCCCGTTAAAGTCTATGGGACTCGAACATTTGAAATCTAAAGTGTTAATTTTAAAGGCTAATATGCAAGTTAGTGTCCTAAAAAGTGTTTGGGGACCTGGGTCCTGTCCCAGGAAACATGTAACAATGCAAAAAAAGTTTTAAAAACGGC